>NC_084503.1:25048666-25201166 GCF_024500385.1 Phyllopteryx taeniolatus
GGTTTAAATTATTTTAAACATGGTGATAGAAGGAAGAAAGAAATGAGACGGGGTTATTTTAAAAGAAGAGTTGTGCTAAGAATGACCATGGAGGTGAAAAAGAGTATCAGACTCGAGTGATGAGGATTTAAAGTTAGAAAATTGGGGTGTTATGTGTAATGTGAAAAGTGGCTATGCCCTCACAGGTAGGATGTTGACCTAGAGGTGAAAGAGAAATTCTGGAAGGAGCTAGATGATGTAGTTTCTGAGCATCCCAGACAGAAGAGGAGTCGTAATATGGTGCAGATTGTAATGGACATGTTGGTGAAGTAATAAGGGTGAATGAAGAAGTGATGGGAAAGTACTGGTATCCCAGGAAAGGAACTTTGGAGGGACAGATGGTGGTACTTTGGCAACAAGGATGCAAATGGCTGTAGAGAACACTTTTTTTCCAGAAGAGGCACTAACATAGGGGACCTACAAGAGCGTAGGTAGAAGCACAACAGGGGATTACATCTTTTGCAGACTTGTAATCTCTAGCCATTAGACTAATGCAGCCCTATGGGGGGGCACAAGTCAGTGCAAACTGTAGGCCGGTCCCAAGCCCGGATAAATGCAGAGGGTTGCGTCAGGAAGGCCATCCGGCTTAAAACCTTGCCAAACAAATATGAGCGTTCATCCAAAGAATTCCATACCGGATCGGTCGTGGCCCGGGTTAACAACGTCCGCCACCGGCGCCGTCAACCTGCAGGGCGCTGTTGGAAATTCAGCTACTGTGGGTCGAAGTCAAAGAAGAAGAAGAAGAAGAGGTGGAAAGCGGGTTCTTCGGCAGAAAGAGAAGAGGAAAACACAGAGCCTAGAACTGAACGTGGGGACTTTGAATGTTGGGACTATGACAGGAAAATCTCGGGAGTTGGTTGACATGATGATTAGGAGAAAGGTTGATATATTGTGTGTCCAGGAGACCAGGTGGAAAGGCAGTAAGGCTAGAAGTTTAGGGGCAGGGTTTAAATTATTTTACCATGGTGTAGATGGGAAGAGAAATGGAGTCGGGGTTATTTTAAAAGAAGAGTTGGCTAAGAATGTCTTGGAGGTGAAAAGAGTATCAGATCGAGTGATGAGGCTGAAATTTGAAATTGAGGGTGTTATGTGTAATGTGATTAGTGGCTATGCCCCACAGGTAGGATGTGACCTAGAGGTGAAAGAGAAATTCTGGAAGGAGCTAGATGATGTAGTTCTGAGCATCCCAGACAGAGAGAGAGTCGTAATTGGTGCAGATTGTAATGGACATGTTGGTGAAGGTAATAAGGGTGATGAAGAAGTGATGGGTAAGTACGGTATCCAGGAAAGGAACTTGGAGGGACAGATGGTGGTAGACTTTGCAACAAGGATGCAAATGGCTGTAGTGAACACTTTTTTCCAGAAGAGGCACGAACATAGGGTGACCTACAAGAGCGGAGGTAGAAGCACACAGGTGGATTACATCTTGTGCAGACGATGTAATCTGAAGGAGGTTACCAACTGTAAGGTAGTGGTAGGGGAGAGTGTGGCTCGACAGCATAGGATGGTGGTGTGTAAGATGACTCTGGTGGTGGGGAGGAAAATTAGGAAGACAAAGGCAGAGAAGAGAACAATGTGGTGGAAGCTGAGACAGGACGAGTGTTGTGCAGCTTTTCGGGAAGAGGTGATACAGGCTCTCGGTGGACGGGAAGAGCTTCCAGAAGACTGGACCACTGCAGCCAAGGTGATCAGAGAAGCAGGCAGGAGAGTACTTGGTGTATCTTCTGGCAGGAAAGGAGAGAAGGAGACTTGGTGGTGGAACCTCACAGTACAGGAAATCATACAAGGAAAACGGTTAGCTAAGAAGAAGTGGGACACTGAGAGGACCGAGGAGAGGCGAAAGGAATACATTGAGATGCGACACAGGGCAAAGGTAGAGGTGGCAAAGGCAAAACAAGAGGCATATGAGGACATGTATGGCAGGTTGGACACTAAAGAAGGAGAAAAGGATTTATACAGGCTGGCCAGACAGAGGGATAGAGATGGGAAGGATGTGCAGCAGGTTAGGGTGATTAAGGATAGAGATGGAAATATGTTGCCTGGTGCCAGCAGTGTGCTAGGTGGATGGAAAGAATACTTCGAGGAGTTGATGAATGAGGAAAATGATAGAGAAGGGAGAGTAGAAGAGGCAAGTGTGGTGGACCAGGAAGTGGCAATGATTAGTAAGGGGGAAGTTAGAAAGGCATTAAAGAGAATGAAAAATGGAAAGGCAGTTGGTCCTGATGACATTCCTGTGGAGGTATGGAAGCATCTAGGAGAGGTGGCTGTGGAGTTTTTGACCAGCTTGTTCAATAGAATTCTAGTGCGTGAGAAGATGCCTGAGGAATGGGGGAAAAGTGTACTGGTGCCCATTTTTAAGAACAAAGGTGATGTGCAGAGCTGTGGCAACTATAGAGGAATAAAGTTGATGAGCCACACAATGAAGTTATGGGAAAGAGTAGTGGAGGCTAGACTCAGGACAGAAGTGAGTATTTGCGAGCAACAGTATGGTTTCATGCCTAGAAAGAGTACCACAGATGCATTATTTGCCTTGAGGATGTTGATGGAAAAGTACAGAGAAGGTCAGAAGGAGCTACATTGTGTCTTTGTAGATCTAGAGAAAGCCTATGACAGAGTACCCAGAGAGGAACTGTGGTACTGCATGCGGAAGTCTGGAGTGGCAGAGAAGTATGTTAGAATAATACAGGACATGTACGAGGGCAGCAGAACAGCGGTGAGGTGTGCTGTCGGTGTGACAGAAGAATTTAAGGTGGACGTGGGACTGCATCAGGGATCAGCCCTGAGCCCCTTCCTTTTTGCAGTGGTGATGGATAGGCTGACAGATGAGGTTAGACTGGAATCCCCGTGGACCATGATGTTTGCAGATGACATTGTGATCTGCAGTGAAAGCAGGGAGCAGCTGGAGGAACAGTTAGAAAGATGGAGGCATGCACTGGAAAGAAGAGGAATGAAGATTAGCCGAAGTAAAACAGAATATATGTGCATGAATGAGAGGGGTGGTGGGGGAAGAATGAGGCTACAGGGAGAAGAGATGGCAAGGGTAGAGGACTTTAAATACTTGGGGTCAACCGTCCAGAGCAATGGTGAGTGTGGTCAGGAAGTGAAGAAACGGGTCCAAGCAGGTTGGAACGGGTGGAGGAAGGTGTCAGGTGTGTTATGTGACAGAAGAGTCTCTGCTAGGATGAAGGGCAAAGTTTATAAAACAGTGGTGAGGCCAGCCATGATGTATGGATTAGAGACAGTGGCACTGAAGAGAAAACAGGAAGCAGAGCTGGAGGTGGCGGAAATGAAGATGTTGAGGTTCGCTCTCGGAGTGACCAGGTTGGATAAAATTAGAAATGAGCTCATCAGAGGGACAGCCAAGGTTCGATGTTTTGGAGACAAAGTTAGAGAGAGCAGACTTCAATGGTTTGGACACGTCCAGAGGAGAGAGAGTGAGTATATTGGTAGAAGGATGATGAGGATGGAGCTGCCAGGCAAGAGAGCTAGAGGAAGACCAAAGAGAAGGTTGATGGATGTCGTGAGGGAAGACATGTTGGCAGTTGGTGTTCGAGAGGAGGATGCAGGAGATAGGCTCTCATGGAAAAGGATGACGCGCTGTGGCGACCCCTAACGGGACAAGCCGAAAGGAAAAGAAGAAGATCGGACTAGCCATTAGACTGGACAATCGACTGAGGGAACGGCAGCGCGAGCGGGCGGCTGAACGGCGCATTTTTCTTTTTAGTCCACTTCCTTGGGACATTCTTCGTCCGCCATGGAAGACGCCACCTGTGTTCCCCCATCCACCTCGGCGTCGACGAGGGAGCCGGCCCTGGCCGTGGAAGAGTCGATGCAACTCGGCGGGGGGTGACTGACGGAGACGGAACGTGTCTGTACTGCGGCCGACCAGGACACAAGGTATCCACCTGCATGGCGAGACCTTCACGGGGAAGTGACGCTATGCGTTCCAAGCAGAGCGGCCAGGTGGTGGTGACAGCGCCTTCTGCCTCCGGAAAGAACGTCTCATTGTGAGTATTTTGATGAAGACTTGGTACCCGGTGAATTGAGAACTGCATCGAACAACAACACACATTACGGCTCCACTGTGTTTAAAGCTCTCTGGTAACCACATCGAATCGCGGCGATTTTTTTGTAATGCCCTGTCAATCTGCTCCAGTTGTGCTGGGATTGACGTGGTTAAAACTTCATAATCCAGATATTAATTGGGATCAACTACAGATTGTGAATTGCATGGGCCGGCTGCTGTTCAGCCTGTTGTGGAGACCATTCTACCTGGGACCCGGGTGGTGGGTGCGCTTCAGTGGGAGGTTGAGAAGAAGGTGGTAGAGGCGGGGAGGGACGTCCAGGCCCCGGGAGGTGTTCCTGATGGCAAGTTGTTTGTTCCGGTCGTTTTACGTCCAGAGGTGTTGAAGTGGGGACACACTTCTAGAGTCGCTTGCCATCCTGGGGTCAGTCGGACACTTTTCCTCATTTCCCAACGGTTCTGGTGGCAGGGACTACGCAGGGATGTTAAAGAATGTTTCGACATGCTCAGTGTGTGCCCTTAGCAAGATGTCCCATCGTCCTCCAGCTGGTCTTCTTCGTCCACTGCCCATTCCTTCCCGCCCCTGGTCCCATGTCGCCTTGGACTTCATCACAGGCCTTCCGCTTTCCGGAGGGAACTCGGTCATCCTGAGTGTTGTCGACAGATTCTCCAAGATGGCCCATTTCGTTGCTCTGCCGAAGCTGCCGTCCTCCTTTGAGACTGCTAATCTCCTTGTCGACCATGTCTTCAGAGTTCATGGTATTCCTGCTGATCTGGTGTCGGACAGGGGGCCGCAGTTGGTCTCTCGGGTCTGGAGGTTGTTCTGAAAAGCGCTGGGGGCGTCCTCCAGTCGTTCATCCGGTTTCCACCCGCAGACCAACGGCCAGGCTGAAAGGGCGAATCAAGATGTGGAGGCTGCTCTTCGCTGTGTTTGCCATCAGCACCCCTCCTCGTGGTCTTCTCACCTGCCTTGGGTGGAATATGCGCATAACACCGTCGTTTGCTCTGCCACTGAACGGTCGCCATTCATGACTGCATACCAGCCGCCGTTGTTCCCTTCTCAGGAGAGGGAGGTGGTCGTCCCGTCTGTACAGGTCCATCTCCGAAGGGCTCATCAGGTGTGGCGGGATGTCCCGTACTGAGGCTCGCAACAGGCAGTTAGCTGATAGTCATCAGACCTCAGCTCCTCCCTAGCGTCCTGGTGAGAAGGTCTGGTTGTCCACACAAGATTTGCATTTGGCCGGGGGTTCTAAAAAAACTGGGTCCTTGGTATATTGGTCCTTTCGAAATTGACTCTGTTGTTAACCCGGTGGCAGTTAAACTTCGGCTCCCTCCCACCATGAAAGTTCACCCTGTATTCCATGTCTCCTTGCTCAAACCGGTTTCCTCCAGCCCTCTGTGTCCTCCAGCGGTGCCTCCTCCGCGGGTGGTTGATGGTGAGCCAGTGTACACGGTGGGTGAACTATTGGATTCCAGAAGAAGGGGCAGGGGTGTGCAGTATTTGGTCAACTGGGAGGGTTACGGCCCTGAGGAGCGTTCCTGGGTTCCCCGCTCTTGGATCCTAGATCCGTCCCTTCTCCGGGCCTTCCACTCTCTCCACCCGCAGAAGCCGGGTGGTCCGCCAGGGGGCGTCCTTTGAGGGGGGGATCCTGTAATGGCCCTGTGTTTCAAGTTGTTTTTCTTTGTTAGTGTCTGGGTGAGCGAACGTGGGCGTGGACATCGGTGACACCTGTCATGCATTGTAATCATCAGCCTTTTTAGGGAGCACCGTGACAGTGTGTGGGCGTCGGAATATTCACTCGTTTTTGCCGCCGTTCTGACCGCTGTCCAAATTTAGGCTCAATACGATTATACCACACGGACCGTTTTTTGTCTCCCTGTGTTAACTGTTTTTGATACTCTCTGGCTGTGAGTTCCTTTAGTTTCGTATGTCTCGTCATCACATGCTCTCCCATTTAATTAAAATTGTTCGGACCTCTGACCTGGAGTCTATTTTTTGGGCTCTGCCCTTACGGCATTGCCGCTCGTGACACACAGTTCTGTGGACTGGGGTTCAATCCCCGCCTCCGTGGAGTTTGGATGTTCTCCCTGTGCCTGCGTGGGTTTTCTCTGGGCACTCCGGTTTCCTCCCACATCCTAAAAAAATGCGTGGTAGGTTGATTGAAGACTCTAAATTGCCCGTCGGTGTGAATGTGAGTGCGAATGGTTGTTTGTTTAAATGTGCCCTGTGATTGGCTGGCAACCAGTTCAGGGTGTACCCCGCCTCCTGCCCGTTGATAGCTAGGATAGGCTCCAGCACTCCCGTGACCCTTGTGAGGATAAGCAGCTCAGAAAATGGATGGATGGATGTAATAATGAGGTGACTAAACATTTATATGGTTTCACAGTCAACGGCCCTCTAAGGGAAACCGTGACTACAATGTGGCCCGCGACAAAAATGAGTTTGACACACCTGAGTTAGAACATTAAATAGCTTGTCTTTGTAGTGTATTCAATTGACTATAGGTTGCAAAAGATTTACATATTAGTGCATTCTGTTTTTATTTACTCTTATATGTCTCAAAGTCATTGGAATTGTGGTTTGTCCAAATGCTATCTTTTTATACACATTTAATCATCTGGTCAGTTGTTTAATGTGATTTTAAAAAAAAGTATGTTTTTTATTTTATATCCCTGATCCTTCTATTAAAAGAATCAATGGGGACTTGTCTTTGTGTTTACATTGAACAACAACGCTAACATGTTACTAAACTTCCTTGCTTATTTGGGGGTGGGAGGGAGAAATAAGAAGTACAACGTGTAAACCTCGTTTCTCTTGTTTGGATGCAAGAGCCCCTAGGAAAGCATGATGTTAACTCTCATTTACATTTCTAGAGGAAGCCAAAAAAAAAACCTGAAAAAAGGACGGGTGCAATAAAAGCAGACAGTCACAGGCTCTAATGACACCTGAATAAGAAGTACCGGTAATCTCAGCTTTTCCTTTGCTGCACTGGGTTTCTTCGCTGTTACATAAGAACTCTTTGTTGGCTTCCTACAAATATTTTCCACTTCCTTTTTGTATGCGTCAGCTAGAACGGAGAAGTTCCCGAACATCTTTTCTTCTTTCCCATTTCATTCATTTTCCTTGATGCTGCAAGAGTTACCGCAGCGTGGGCCTCAGAAATGTAACAGAATAAGAAGCTGAGGATATTTGAAAATGACTAATAGTCTTGCAGAAGACATTGAAAATATGAATTGTGTAATCATATGCAAAACATTCATGTGTATGAATAACTGGCTATCTGACTAACAAACTGGTTGACCGACCAACAAATTAACAAACTGACTGACTAAAAGACAGATCAAGTGACTCACTCACTTATTCATTCACTAGCTGAACTGATTAACTGCTTACCTACTTAACTACCTGACTATTGAGGTCTTACAGTATCATGGGCGAGAAAAGCTGACACTATCTCCTTGAATTATCCATCCATTTTCAACACCGCTTATCCTGGTTAGGTTCACGGGGCGCTGGAGCCAATCCCAGCTGACTTCGGGCGAAAGGCGGACTACACCCTGAAGTGGTCGGCAGTCAGTCGCAGGGCACATATAGACACAGACAACCATCCGCACCCACATTCACACCGTCACTGAGTGGGAACTGAACCCACACTACCCGCACCAAAGTCAGACGAGTGTACCACTACATCATCAGTGACTCTCCTTGAATTAATACAAGTAAATAGTGGCTCACTGGTTCCACCCTGGTGGCATAGTGACCAGGTGGTTAGCACATCCACCTCACAGTTCTGAGGTCCTGTGATCAAATCCGGCCTTCCTGTGTGGAGTTTGCATGTTCTCCCCCTGCCTGCATGGGTTTTCTCCAGGTACTCCGATTTCCTCCCACATTCCAAAAACATGCATGGTAGTTTAATTGAAGACTAAACTGTCCATAGGTGTCAATGTGAATAGTTGAATAGGCTGGTGACCAGTTCAGGATGTACCCCACCTTTCGCCCAGTCACCTGGGATAGGTTCCATCTCAGCCACGAACTTAGTGAGGAGAAGCAGATCAGAGAATGGATGGATGGATGGATGGCTTCCTCCATGTTATATGCCAATGACAATTCAGCAACACCTCAAGCAGCTTCTTCAAAACACCCCTTATTTAGCCTGTAGTGTTTCATAACGAGCCAAATGGGATTTCAATGCATCAAGCAGGCAGGCAGCCATCGTCTCAAAGACAGCAATAATTACTATCAGAGTAATTACATCTCCCATCATTGTTGACTGTGGAGACATTCTGTGTGTTTATGTGTGTGTGATGAAACTCACTCCCGGAATCACCAATTGTTATCTAATGCTGGCAGATTGATTCCCCATGGATGAAACTGAGTCTCCACATGACATCTCCCATCCTCACAACACAATCGCGAGACCCTTGTGTAGTTTACCAATTAGAGTGTTGATTCACAGCAGCTGTGGGTTGCCTTTTCAATTGACAATGGTAAAGAGGTGAGATCCGACCTGAACAAGCTCGGCCATGCTTCATGTCACACAAGATTAATAGAGATCCTGTCCTGGTAGCTTGTTGAGACTAAAAGATTACTGGAGTAGAAAAATTATCCATCCATCCATTTTCTGTGCCGCTTCTCCTCACAAGGGTCGCGGGCGTGCTGGAGCCTATCCCAGCTGACTGTGGGTGAGAGGCAGGTTACACCCTGAACTGGTCGCCAGCCAATCGCAGGGCACATATAAACAAACAACCATTCGCACTGACATTCACACCTACGGGCAATTAACCTACCATGCATATTTTTGGGATGTGGGTGGAAACCGGAGTACCTGGAGAAAACCCACACAGACACGGGGAGAACACGCAAACTCCACACAGGCGTGGCCGGATTTGAACCCGGGTCCTCAGAACTGTCAGGCAGATGTGCTAACCAGTCGTCCACTGTGCCGCCTAGAATAATTATAGTGTAATTAAATTTAATTCAGTGTTATTTTATTTAGTTTTGCTAATTATGAGCATTTAAAAACAACAGATGATCAAAATGGACAGCACAGACTAAACTAACTAACTAACATGCAAACTGACCTACAAACTAACTGTCAGACCGACTAACTGATTTGCTAGCCAACAGCTGACTGACTGACTGATCAATAAACTAGGCTGACGGACAGCATACTGCAGACAGCAGACTGTTGGATGCAAATATTTCCCTGGCAAAAATGTACATACAGTTGCCATACAGACATCACCAACAAGCCAAAATTAAACAAGGGTTTCCCAAATACATAGTTGGAGACAGTGGTGTCATTTGGCCTATTTTAGGGGGGCTTACGTCCTTGTTATGCATGATTATCTAGTCTGTTCCACTTCATGGGATAGGATGAGAATCAGCACCTCCAAATCTGAGACCTTGGTCCTCAGTCGGAAAAGCGTGGAGTGCCCTGTCCAGGTCAGAGATGAGATCCCTCCCCAAGTGGAGGAGTTCAAATATCTTGGGGTCTTGTTCACGAGTGAGGGAAGAATGGAACGGGAGATTGACAGGCGGATCGGTGTAGCGTCTGCAGTGATGCGGACTTTGTATCGGTCCGTTGTGGTGAAGAAGGAGCTAAGACGTAAGGCGAAGCTCTCTATTTACCGGTCGATCTACGTTCCTACCCTCACCTATGGTCACGAGCTGTGGGTCGTGACCGAAAGAACAAGATCCTGGATACAAGCGGACGAAGTGAGTTTCCTCCGCAGGGTGTCCGGGCTCTCCCTTAAAGATAGGGTGAGAAGCTCGGTAATCCTGGAGGGGCTCAGAGTAGAGCCACTGCTCCTCTGCATTGAGAGGTGCCAGATGAGGTGGCTCGGGCATCTGTTCAGGATGCCTCCAGGATGCCTCCCTGGTGAGGTGTTCCGGAAATGTCCCACCGGGAGGAGACCCCGGGGATGCCCCAGGACACGCTGGAGAGACTACGTCTTTCAGCTGGCCTGGGAACGGCCTCAACTCAATATGGATGTGAAAAATGAAACATTTAAGTCAAGGTGCATCGTATAAGACTTATTTAACTTGAAATTGTATTTAGGAGAGTAATGATTAGAAAATGGAGAGACCCAACAGATAAATAGAAGCCAAATGAACCTGTCACAGATATTTTCAAGACTAATTTAATATTACTTTATTAATTTAATTTCAATAATATTTTTCTCCAACCATTTTAGTCATATATGAGCCCAAAATGTAATCTCTGCAACTTCACAAGTATTTGGAAGCAAACAGTCATTTTGTTGTGAACCAAAACCATGTCATTAGCCTCAATATTCATCACTTATTAATTTAATGTGCTTGAATGTCTCGAAGAGGAAGAATTCAGTCTTACGGTAATGTCATTCGCAACAGACACATTTCAGCATCTGAATCACAACATAGTGGTAGAACGATTTGCCACTGTTTAAAACAAAGGGCATTTGTCGAGGCTTCCACCCACCAAGTAGCTGCCATTTGCAGCTGTTAAATTCTAGTTACGGTTTCCCTTAGAGGGCCATTATGACTGTCAAACCACATGCGGTAAATGTTTATTTGGCTTTTCATATCACTACATATACACAGCAAATTGATGGATAACTCTTTTTGAAATCAGAAGTCAAGAATAATAGTTTGTTCAGCTATTGTTCATGTTAGTGTAAAAAGGGGTTTGGTAACAAACAAAAAAGTGATTTCGCAATAACATTTATTACATATGACAATTTGGAAATTTTGGTACAGATTTTAGCGAGAATTCATGGAAGTTGACACGTTTGCGTTTGCTGGTTACATAAAATGATGTGGCAGGCCGGATTTGGCCTTGGGTTCTCTGCAGCGGCGGATTAAGTACGCCATTACACGTATGAACCAACAAGAGGCCGCTTTACGGACTCTCATGATGTAGTGTTGGATTTATCTTACCCAACATTATAAAAAATAGACACAAAAGGAATTACAAATCATAATGTTCTAAGCAATAAAACACAACACAAAATATTTGATAATAAGAGGGTTTTTCCCAGACATAGTATTCTAAGTAATAAGACACAACACATAATATTGAACCAACACCTGTCACGACCCGACCACATCCGATCACGTCCAGGCGCCCTTCCATCGGATGATGCTGAGTCTTCTTTTTGAAGGCGAGACATCTAAAATTGTCCATTATACTAATGCAAGCTAAGCAAATAAATGATAACTTCTACAATTTATCTAACATGTAGGCAAAACATCGTTGCTGAAACTCCGCTTCCGATCTTTAAACATACATATCCTCACAGTGGCATTACTTTGATGTGAAAGGTGGGGGAGGACACTTTTATTGTGCCCCAAATAGCCCATTCGCGCATCCTTAAAGGGATTGCTGCTACCATAATGGTTAATTGGAGGCGTTTCTCAATGCAAATGATGCCAAATGTAAAACGTGCCAAACTGTTGCAGTTTAGAACAAGTGTGATTTTTGTTGTTGTTGTTTTTTCACACACATTCTAAATATCATCTCAACGAATTAACTTAGAATATTTTCTCTGCACTCTTTGATAAATGAAGCCCCAGGTTTCCGCTAGACCACAGGTGTCAAACTGGTGGCCCGGGGGCCAGATCGAGCCCGCCACGTCATTTTATGTGGCCCGCGAGTATGCATCAACTTTGTCTTTCTTGCTAAAATACCAAATTCCAAATTGGCTTCACTTTTAAAAATATTGAGATATTGCTAGCATTTTTTGTTGCCAAGCCCACTTTTAAAATAAAATTGATTCATACTGTAGTTGAACAGTTTTTACTGTAATTTGCCATTAATTTGTGTATATGTAATAATATGAGGCAATCATACATTAAAATGGGTTTGCAGCCATAACGGCCCTCCGAGTGGAACCATAACTGCGATGTGGCCCGTGACATAAACGAGTTTGACAACCCTGCTCTAGACTATAAGCATTATAGGCTTCACGGTAGTAACGAAATGTACAGACCAATTACTTGCAAGTAAGCCATCCCATGTGACCTTACTCAGCCAATCTAGTTTGCATTTCAGGCAGTTACACTAACTGCACGCAGACTAAAGATGGAGAATAAGAGAACGTTCAGAAAAGGACCGATAAAAGAACATTTGGAACAAATGTTCCCCACGCCCAAAAAAAAACGAACTGTCAGAGTAATTTTTGTATATGCTTCCCAGTGGAAACTGGGAGCACTTATTAGAAGTGCACATGTGAAACGCCATTATAAGAAAAAAAGTGAAAGCATTTATTTGAAGTATAATGAAGCCCTTTTACTTAGTAAATAATTCACACAATGAGATAAAATTACACATTTGTGCTCATACGTTTGATTGCACTGGTGGAATTTATAAGATGTGTACCATTCTTTAAAGAAAAGACAAAGGTTCACCAAAACACATTTAATTTTATTTGTAATGGAATTCAAATGAAATAATAAGGCATTTCAGAACAGCACAATCAGCGCTGGCAAATTATATTTTCTATGCGAACTAGCTCAAGGTTCCGTTCACAGTTCCAAAAATAAACTAGTTCAATTCATAATTCATTATTCAAAATTTTGAACTAAGTTCACTGTTCAAAAAAATCAAGTAGTTCATAGTTCTTTTTATTTCAATACTTTATGTTGCTGACCCGGGCACTCCGGTTTCCTCCCACATCCCCAAAACATGCATAAATTGGAGACTCTAAATTGCCCATAGGTGTGACTGTGAGTGCGACTGGTTGTTTGTTTGTATGTGCATTGCGATTGGCTGGCAACCAGTTCAGGGTGTACCCCGCCTCCTGCCCGATGACAGCTGGGATAGGCTCCAGCACGCCCGCGACCCTAGTGAGGAGAAGCGGCTCAGAAAATTCCATATTTTGACAGTGTGATCATACAGTGTGTTAACGAAAGAATTCTGACGCAAATCATAATTTTCCTAACAAAGAACACATTCTCTCCCATTTACAGAATGTCCCTGAACGCACATCGTGAATGACGTTCAAACTGAATCGTTTGCCAAATACAGAGCTAATCTCCTGACATATGAAGTGTCATATATAGTGTGTTCAGGAAGTCCCTAACAAAACCGTTCTTTGACACCAGAATGAGCGCGTTCTCAATAATGTTCAACAGGCAGAAATGAACGAAGTTCAATTCACCCAAAATATAAACTAGTTAATGAAAAAATGTTTCATTGAACTCGTTCAGGTACAACACTGAGCACAATTATTATAAAATACATAAAGAAAATAATGAGATGGTTCTTGTTCAGTCATCTTCGTTTTTTTTTTTGTTTTCTTTTAATGTGCCAATATTTCACAAATTCTGCCAGGGTATGTAAACTTATACGGACAACTGTGTACAGCAGTCTTACATGTGTTCAGTTCTTTATTACTTTGATAATAATAAATGCCAAAAGGTTTTTGAATCGTATTGAATTAAATTGATTAACTGAAGTATTGATTACAAGCAGATTTAGATACAACGACCACGCTACTTTTACGTTAACTATTTATCATAATAAATAGACATTATATGATCTTCCAGACCTTTGTGGCGACAATGGAGAAATGTCAGTATTTTCAGGGTATACTGTAGCTTGCAACAACATGGGAAAAAACAACAATTATGAACTACTTCAGTTTTGGAATGGTGAACTTAGTTCCAAATTTTTAATTATGAACCACGAATTGAACTAGTTCATTTTAAAATTTGTGAACTGAACTTTCCCAACACTGCACTAGCTAGTTGACAAACGGACTGAGAGGCCGACTAACTAACTGACTCACTAACAGCCAGGCCAGCAAGAGAGACAGGCAGGCAAATTGATGACTGACTCACTGACTGACGAACAGACTGATTGACAGACCAACTAACTAACTAACTGGCTCACTCAACTTACAGCCAGACAAACTGACTGACTGACAGACAGACTAACTAAGTAACTGACTGGCAGAACAAAAAACTAACTGGCTGATTGGTGGACAAACTGACTGACCGACTGACTGATTGATTAACTGACTGACGGGCAGACAAGCAAATTAACTGGCTAACTTGGGGACAAACTGACTGCCCAACCAACAAACTAACTGACAGACCAATAAACTAATCTAGCCGACTCGGGGGCCAACCGACCAACCAGACAGACGACAGATATACAGACTACCTAACTAAATGACATACTGTGAAACTAACTGATTGACTGACTAACCGTCTGAGTGAAAAACTAAATAATAAGCTGGCTGACTGACGGGGTGAGGATGAACCGTGTGTCCTCGTGGCTAGAGCGGGCCAACAAGCAGGTGGGCCACATTAGAAGGAACGCACACATGACATCAGTGTTGGGTCAGCGGCCACGCGTCCCCTCGTGTCACGTACCATCCTTCAGAGCGACCTTCTCTCGCTGTGTCCCCGTTACTGCCCCGCCACATCCTCTCTGCTTTCTAATTAACATGTAGCGGTCCAACCTCCCATGTAATCATATCTCAACGAGTCTGCCGGCGACGGGACTGCTCTTTTTTGCAGTCATCGGCCCTCAGGTGGCTTCAAGAGCGATCTGATCTCAAAGCTTTCCCCACACATCAAGCTCCGAACACATGTTGGAGCATGTGACAGTCTGTGCTAAAGAGGTCACCCAGATCAGACACGGGGACTTAGACTCACCGGCCACAACATTAGGTACAGGCCATACTGAAGCCGTCCCGTCGGACAAGCCATGTGCCATGTTGTCTTCCGGAAGCTGTAGGAAACAGAGAAAAAAAACTTGTGGACAAGTGGTGGAGGGGATTGATTTGAATTCTTATAAAGAACTTTGGGTTGCATTGTATGTATGAAAAGTGCTACACAAATACAGATTGATTGATTGAACTTTCATCCATCCATCCGGGAGTGCTGGAGCCTATCCCAGCTATCTTCGGGCAGTAGGCGGGGTACACCCTGAACTGGTTGGCAGCCAATCGCAGTAAACTTTCATTCAATAAAAGCAATGCAAGTAAAAAAAAATAATAATCAGGATGAGCAAAGAAACCACAATAACACATAATCACTGTTGATATAGTATTATATCAACACTGACAATAAGTATTTGAGAGAAAACATGAAAAGAGAAGTCCTCTTTTTAGTCTTAGGTATCGTCTGCCAAACAGCGATGGGAGATTTTCTGTGTGATTTCAAGCCAGCAGAGGTCACACAATGTGTGTTTAGTTGTGCAACGTTGACCTACTTAGATATACACACAGTGGTGACCATGAAAAGGGAAATCTGTTTTTAATAAGCTAGCCAATGCTTGCTCTTGCCATTATTACCCCATTATTACCTTAAAGCAAAAGCAAGAAATCCATCCATCCATCCATTTTCTGAGCCGCTTATCCTCACAAGGGTCGCGGGAGTGCTGGAGCCTATCCCAGCTATCCTCGGGAAGGAGGCGGCGTACACCCTGAACCGGTTGCCAGCCAATCGCAGGGCACACATAAACAAACAACCATTCGCACACACATTCACACCTACGGGCAATTTAGAGTCTTCAATCAACCTACCACGCATGTTTTTGGGATGTGGGAGGAAACCGGAGTGCCCGGAGAAAACCCACGCAGGCACGGGGAGAACATGCAAACTCCACACAGGCTGGGCCGGGGATTGAACCCCGGTCCTCAGAACTGTGAGGCAGACGGTCTAACCAGTCGCCCACCGTGCCGCTAGCAAGAAATCATTTTAGGATTTACCCCTCAACAGGTACAATTTACTTCTAAAACACTGTGATGAATGCAAGTACAGTTTGCACAGTGTTGCCATGAAAAGTGAAAATCTGTAAGTAAATGATGACCACCCCAAAACGTTTGTAATTGCCTATAGATGCAGCAAGATGGTAGACAAAGCTATGGTCTAATTAAATTAAGCCCCACCCCCTCTAGATGACGCATAATGGCGCCAAAGCAACATTTAGTATGAGACAGGGCTTTGGCTTGAGAATAAAAACAGTGAGCAGGTAGGTTTTTCAGCAAATAACAGCGGATAGGTTCCCCCCCAAAATATCAGCAAAAAGGCTAATATGTGAATACCGAACAGTGAATATTTTATATGTGACAGACACTGTCAGAAGCTAGAGAGTCAAGGTAATGACATGCTAATGTACAGTACAAGTTACATGCTAATTTGTGTAATGTTAGGCCTCACAATTAACACTGTGCATCATTTGGAATGCAGCCAGTGCTCATAAGAATGAAGAGTTGTCATGGCTGGTCCGCCAGTATTTTTTCGACCATCGGAGTAAGGGGGGTTCGGCAATGGCAACAACAGAGAAACTCATCTCATGCTTTTAAAGCGGTCATTTTAACTTGGTGTGGTTGTAATGACACATTATAAGAGTATTTTTTTAATTTGCTTTGCTGCATATCTTTGCTTGGCATCAGCTGGGACAAACTTGCATACTGCTATAAAAAAGCCACACAAATTATGTTTCTCTGCCAATATTATGTGGAAACGGGAGGCGTTTCTGCCTATTTTAATTACATTTTAATTAAACTTTTATGTGCATGCACACAATGACGTCATGACGACGTTCAGCGAATGCTCACATAGTCATTAAAGGAAGCTTACAATCCCTGTAAAGCAAAAGTAAACATCTAAATTGGACATGCCTCAGACCTACAACATAAAAGGAGGCTTCAAAATGTGAAAAATCTCTGCTATCAAACACTGTTGGCGTGTCCGCTGAATGCACTGAAACCATGCCCAGTTAACTGCTCACTGTTAAATTCCACTACTACGACCTGAAAAATAAATGCTCTTCATCTTCATCTCAAACCAAGATGGCGCCTTCCAGTGTGGTCGCCTTGGTTACGCGCTCTCTAGTATTGTTTTCGCGCCAGTCTTCACACAGATATTCACTAGATCTCTGGAACTGTGCGAAGTACCATCCTGTTTCAAACGCTCCACCATCATTCCAGTCCCCAAGAAACCTGCAATCTCGGGTCTAAATGACTACAGGCCTGTCGCCTTGACATCTGTGGTTATGAAGTCCTTTGAATGTCTCGTGCTGGACCACCTCAAGAGCGTCACAGGTCCCCTGTTGGACCCCCTGAAGTTTGCCTACCGAGCGAACAGGTCTGCGGATGATGCAGTCAACATTGGACTACACTTCATCCTAGAACACCTCGACAGTGCAGGGACCTACGCGAGGATCCTGCTCGTGGACTTCAGGTCAGCGTTCAACACCATCATCCCTGAACTCCTTTCATCCAAGCTTCTCCAGCTCAGCGTCTCACCCGCCATCTGCTAGTGGATTTACAGCTTCCTGACGGGCAGGACACAGCAGGTGAGGCTGGGAGAGACCACCTCATCCACACGCACCTCCAGTACCGGGGTGCCCCAAGGTTGTGTCCTCTCTCCGCTGCTCTTCTCTCTCTACACAAACGACTGCACCTCAACCCACCCGGCTGTCAAACTCCTGAAGTTTCCAGAAGACACCACTGTCATCGGCCTCATCAAGGACGGTGACGAGTCTGCATATCGACAGGAAGTGGAGCGGCTGTAGCTGTGGTGCGGCCGACACAACCTGGAGCTGAACACGCTCAAGACTGTAGAGATGATCGTGGACTTCAGGAGGCATCCTTCGCCACAGCTGCCCCTCACGTTGTCCAGCTGTCTTGTGTCAACCGTCGAAACCTTCAAGTTCCTGGGAATTACAGTCTTTCAGGACCTGAAGTGGGCGACCAACATCAACTCCGTCCTCAAAAAGCCCCAGCAGAGGATGTACTTCCTGCGGCTTCTGAGAAAGCATGGCCTGCCACAGGAGTTTCGGAGGCATTTCTACACAGCGGTCATCAAATCAGTCCTGTGTTCTTCCATCACAGTCTGGTTTGGTGCTGCTACAAAAAAAGGACAAACTCCAACTGCAACAGAACCGACAATTAAAACTGCTGAAGGGATTGTTGGTACCCCCCTACCCATCCTTGAGGACTTGCACGCTGCCAGAACAAAGACAAGAGCGTGCAAAATCCTCTCGGACCCTCCACATCCCGGTCACCGGCTCTTCCAGGTCCTTCCCTCAGGTAGCCGCTACCGATCAATGCAAACTAGAACTCGCAGACATTCCAACAGCTTCTTCCCTCTTGCAATCAACTTCTTAAACACCTAACCTACAATTCCATTACAACATGCTGGCTATTTTTTGACTTGAGTTCGTTGTCACATTTCTGTGGGGCCAATTATATATTACTCGTGCACTTACTGTAGTTGTCTCGCCACGCTGCACTATTTGCATATCTGTTGTAGACCAATACTGGCCACTCATGCCAGAGTAGCATCTGCTCCATTTGCACACTGATTGAGGAGTATCTGCAACACTTGCACAATGAACATTGTCCCAGATTATCGCACTACTCGTCACTTTAAACCGCATACACTCCTTGAAGTCTCGGCGCCCTTTGAACAATGATCATTGCACCGGATTATTGCCATATTAGTCATTCGAACTGGTCTAAGTGCTAGAGGACTTCATCTTTTTGCACTATTGTCAAAAAAAATAAATAAATGTACCGGCATTACCAGATAACTAGCAACCCTTTACTGCTCAGTGACTTTTTTTTTTTTTTTTTGTCAATGTCTTTATGTCTCAAAAGTGTTCTCTATCAATTATAGAGAACAATTATCAATTATTCTATCAATTATTATAGTCTGCTGTCGTACTGGACCGGCTCCAACTACCGCAGACAAATTCCTTGTGTGTTTTTTGGACATACTTGGAAAATAAAGATGATTCTGATACTGATTCTGATCTTTATGTCTACACATCCCGATATGTTTGAGCCACCAGGCAGAGCCAAAATCCAGTTTTGAGCAAGAAGACACTGCCTTTCCTGAGAATCAATTAATCATTGTCCATCTCAGTCAATGGTGATTTTTTTTGTAATTCCCATTTATAAGTTACAAAATGTATTGGTCAAGCATAACCTAACATTAGCCACTTAAAGGTGGGATATCACTAAACATAGCAAACAGTTCTTATATAGTGGGGGGTCGGGGGGGGGGCTATGCCGGTCACACTATTTCATCCTGTGCAGCCATTTTAGCCACACCCCAACAAATCATGAACAGAAATGGAGAAAATCAGTGTAACGCTTTATCTCCACAGTTCAATATTAGATAGTTCTGTCTCTTCACATTATCAGCAATTATCTTCAAATATGTTTAATGTATTTCGAAACAAACCTATGAATTTACAAGGTCTTTTACCAATAAATAATTGCAATTGTAATCAATAGCAGTGATTCTTCAGACACTGGTTCTATTCTATGCTTGACCAACAAAACCAGTCTTTTTTTTAGCCTTGAGTTGGCTTTGCGGGGCTGATCACTTCATCTTTGTCCTTTGTGTTGTCTGAAATAAGGACAAGAAGCGGGATAGCTGATCATTATGGTTGCCAGGGACAAGACCACATATCCAAAACGGACCTGAAAGAGACGTTTAATGACATCCTGGGAGGAGACAGAGAAGGATGACCCTGACGTGTCGCAGCCAAGGAGGATGCTTTGCCCTTGCAGGTCATGTGGATCAAACACTTAGCTTTCCTTCCCTTCTTCATGCTGTGACATTTATACGCAGTCATATGCCTCACTAGACAAGCTTTAGGCCCATTTTAATGTGAAGCAACACATTGAGATGCGGCTAAAATTAAGTTATGGGCATGCTGGAGTGTTTGTGTTGTATTATACAGGGTGGGCCAAAAGTAGGTATTATTACATTAACACTTATTACCATTACATTTTTAAATAGCACCAGAGATGAGCTCTTTAAAATTATAATAGTATCAAGTAAGGCTCAAGGCTTCAAGGCTGGATTAGGTATGGAAGAGATCATGATTTCAAGCCAGGTTTGGGCTTTGAGAGCATGGTTTCAAAATAGGATTTAAAGCATGAGTTAGGTTTTGAATCATGGTTTCCTACCAGGGCTCGAGACTGCCACCAAATTGGTTGCATATGCAACCTTTTTTTCCAGCTTGTACGATCAAAAATGTATTTTTGTCGCCCTTGCGCGAGAGCATGTTTTAATGGTTGAAAGTCACTCTCAGAGAGCGAGAGGTCTCAATCATTCCTATGAATTCTATTTGAGTTAAAAGCGACACACTGCAATATGATTGGCTGCCTGCTGTAACATAATTGACTGCTTCTTCCAGAAAGGACACACTATTATCAGCAACACTGTCGTGGACATGCACACCACAGACAGGCTAGTATGCTGTTGTGTCTGGCCAGTGGCCACCACGTACCGACAGTATATCGACATGCCCGGCCGCTCCTTATTGATTTTAAATGACAAGTGTGAGCCTTCAACTCATCTGGACTGCTGGTGAGGAAGCTAGCAAGGGTGTTCGGTAAGCCGGTAAACTCCTCCCGCCGCAAGTCACCTGCAGATTTTCTTTTTACACACATTATCAATGCTGCTACATTTGTCATGGGAATAAAACCAAAAGTTTCCCCGAGTGACATCACAGCTCAATATTATAAGGGTGTGTGTGTGTGTAGGGCGGGGTTGGGTGCGGCTACACCGCTAACTACAAAGACAGTGAAATATGCAGATTATTTTGAAATGCAACACCAGAATTGGATGGGACCTCTTTTGGCGGAGTCCTGGGCAGGTGTTGCGATACCAAAATGATTTTTTTTATTTTAAATTTAAATCAGGATTAGTGGCAATCAATTATGAGGATTTGAGACTTATTTTGAAATGCAACACCAGATTTGGATGGGACCTCTTTTGGTAGACTCCTGGGGTGTCTAAGTTACAGCTGTGTCAAACCCGATATATTTGGACCCCATAGCAAAGGAAAAGATGCATGTTTACAGACTTTATTCAACAAAGGGAGCACGCTGACGTGAAAAGATGACAGAAAATAAACAGAAAGTGACATGACAGAAGGGCAATGTGAAAAAAACATCTAGCAGACCGGTACTTAAGGACGGTGGACGGAGAGCAACACTAAAGGAATGCTAGGAGAACAAACTAACCTACACATGGAAGAGAAACAAGAACAGAAAAACAGTTGTACTTATGAGAAAAACAGCAGACGAAAAGAGCTAGTGGCAAGACAGAATGCGCGAGAATGTAACAAAGCTGTCAAGGTAATGGCAACTAGCGAAGTACTATTTCCCGGCGTTTTCCTCCTGCATCTCCCATGCTTAAATGCATCAAAGCTGTTCTCAGCAGCCAGAATACGGAAGGAAATAAAGTAATCGGCCACCGTAAGAGTCTTGAGAAAAACCCAGTAAGCGACTGCCAGCCTCTTTACCCTTAACGGGATGGTGAAAGACGTTCCTCAGCTCCTCAACAAAAATCGAAAATGAGGAACGCATCTCGGGATGCCGATCGAGAGTTGCCATGGCCCATGTTGCTGCCTTGTCCGAAAGCAGACTCATAACAAAAGCTACTCGGGAACGATCAGTGGCTGATCAAAAACCAAGGAACATTGGTGGAGGAATTGTCCACACGATCCCAAATCTTCAGAATAATGTGGTGGATATCTGGCTCACGGGTGTTTACAGGAAAAGCAGGTGGCGTGTGTGTTGGAACCCTTTTAGCCGAATCTGTTACAGCAGGAGTGGCAGGAAGGAGAGCGCAAACCTGGTCAAGGCATGAGTCAAGTGAACTAATGTTGTTAGTGAGCGCATTGATAGCAGGCATAATCTCCCGGAGTGAGCGATCATGTTGGCTAGACAAAGTCTCTAAAACATGCTCAGCGATAGCGAGGTCCATAATGGGCGAGAAATTCTGTTACCGCTGCGTCAAACCCAATATATTTGGACTCCAGAGATGACTATAAACAGAAAGTGACGTGACAGAAGGGCAATGTGAAAAAAACATCTAGCGGACCGGTACTTAAATAAGGACGTGGACGGAGAGCCACAAGAGGAAAACACTAAAGGAATGCTAGGAGAACAAACTCTAACCTACACAAGGAAGAGAAACCAAGAACAGAAAAACAGCAGACGAAAAGAGCTACTGGCAGGACAGAATGCACGAAAATGTAACAAAGCTGGCAAGGTAATGGCGACAAGCGAAGTACAATTTCTCAGTGTTTTCCTCCTGCATCTCCCATGCTTAAATGCTCTGCTGATGACAAATCACCAGCAGCTGCATCGCGAGAGACTCCGCCCACCGACCTGCACCCAGGGACTGCAACACAAGAGAAAATTCCACACAGGAAACAAGCAAACAAAACAGGATATGACAGTCTACTTGTAGTGTCCTCCAGGACTGGACTAGTGTTGCGATACCAAAAGGATTATTTTTAATAATTTTTTGAAATCAGGGCTAATGACGGTGAAATATGTGGATTTTGAGGTTGTATTTTATTCTGAAATACAACACCAGACTTGGATGGGACCTGTTATGGTGGAGACCTTGGGTGTTCTTGTGTCCCTGAGAAGTGGACTGGTCTTGCGATACCTCAGTGAGTATTTTTAATCTTTTTTAAAAAATCAGTATGCATTGATATCCATTATTTGTAGGGTTTTATTTTGAAGGTGCCTTTCGCCGCTCGTTGGCGACTTATTACCGTAATGCCTATCCATCCATCCATTTTCTGAGCCGCTTCTCCTCACTAGGGTCACGGGCGTGCTGGAGCCTATCCCAGCTATCATCGGGCAGGAGGCGGGGTACACCCTGAACTGGTTGCCAGCCTATCGCAGGGCACATACAAACAAACAACCATTCGCACTCACAGTCACACCTACGGGCAATTTAGAGTCTCCAATGAATGCACGTTTTTGGGATGTAGGAGGAAACGGGAGTGCCCGGAGAAAACCCACGCAGGCAGGGGAGAACATGCAAACTCCACACAGGCTGAACGCTGGTCCTCAGAACTGTGAGGCTGACGCTCTAACCAGTCGTCCACCGTGCCACCACCGTAATGCCTAGTAGAAGCAAAATTAGGGATGGCTTGCTTGACTTTTTTTCGAGTGGAGGCTGGCTTGACCGCAGTAAAGATTGCCTGCTTAGTTTGTCTCTTTCATTTCACTCATTATAATTGTATGACTCATATACACAGTCATAAGCAAAGGTTTTAATAACTTTGTTATGTAGCTAGCAAAGCAAACAAATATATCCAGCCATTCATCCATCTATCTCTGTTTATAGCATAGACATATGAAGATATGATTAAAGTTAAAAGGCCCAGACTCCTTGAAAGAGGATTGTATAGGAAAACAAACTATCATTTAAATAAAGTGCAATGATTGCAGTAGTAATGATTTGTAAATGTTCTATTTGGGACTATGATTTTAAATAGGTAAATTGGTTTAATTTGCCACTAAATCATTTGCAAAATAGTGTGAATAATCATAAATGGTAGTGGTACACTTATGCAATCATTTTGAAATGTATGCCAAGCATATGGTTGGAGTAATGCTCAAAATGAAGTTGTTTTCCCAGGAAAGAGGGTTAGGTCCCCTCACTGTAAGTCGAACAAATGATCAAATAAAAGTAAAGCCTTTGTTGTTTTTTTATTTTAATTGACCTGTTTTGTCTGTTACTGCTTGTTGCAGACAAACTTCTTGTTGACAGTAAAATATTGAGCAAATACCATATCTTGAGTCACTGTCAATTTTTACTTCATACGAAACTATGGTAAGCCATGGTCATTATGTACTTCATCAATAAATGGTGCGACCAAATCATGTGCTAGTGTGGCCAACTGAAAAAGTTGGTCGCACTAGTGCTACTAGTGGAAAAGTTAATGTAGCACCCTGCCTACTGTTCATACGTCCTTGTTTCCTTCCTTCATTCCATCCTCACATCTGTCCACCCTTCCCTCACTCTTTCCTTCCATCATCAGTCCTTACCTTCATCATTCAGGCACGGTTTCTGATATGGGCGACATGGGCAGCCGCCCAGAACCCCACTCCAACCCTAACCCCCTCCCCACAAGTCTTCTTCCTCCCTCCTTTCAGGCAGCATGAAAACAATGGTGAAGGACACTGTCGCCAAGATGTCACATATAACATCTCTGACGGCATCTTTATTGACTTGTACAAGTGAGACAACAACTTAATCTACTTAGTGCGTGTGTGTACGCGTGAGTGTGTGCGTGCGTGTTAGTATTACACTGCAAGGAGTATAGGTCAACAGTCAAATGCCTCCACGGTTAGCCTCTTGTCAGATTTACAAGGGAGTCAGCAGAGATGCCTTCTCGCATTTTGTCGACACAGCATATGACAAAGAGCAGGATGCAATCTCCATCACTCTTCTCTGGCCTTGACGCCGTGCCCTGCAAGGATTCCCCGTGTCAACTTTGGAACGTTAGTGCTCCTATTAAAGGATCTGTGCACCATCAAACTAGTCGTTGTCGTTAATTAGGACCTATCAGCCTTCTAGCAGAAATCCTAAATAACATTTGCACTTTTTTGACATATACTTTACCTTAGAAGAGCATTGCAAGCTATTTACGAACACAGAATAAGATACTTGCCGTAGGGACATCTGCAGTTTCTAGCAAACCTGTGCACTATTTGTCTTAGTTGTGGATGGGAATGATAATAAACCCACAAATTAGTATTTTGTGCCCAAATTACACCTAATTTGTGGTGACATATTAGCATTTTGTGTGCATGTCAAAACGATATTGTGGCCACAGTAACATTCCCATGTCATGTCTGGACCTCCGTAGATGTTAGTGGCTCTGCTTCCTGTTGTCTCTTCAGTGCCACTGTCTCTAATCCGTACATCATGGCCAGCCTGGCCACTGTTTTATAATCTTTGCCCTTCATCCTAGCAGAGACTCTTCTGTCACACAACACACCTGACACCTTCATCCACCCGTTCCAACCTGCTTGGACCCGTTTCTTTAATTCCTTACCACACTCACCATTGCTCAAGACTGTTGACCCCAAGTATTTAAAGTACTCCACCGTTGCTATCTCTGCTTCCTGTAGCCTTACTCTTCCCATCCACCTCTTTCATTTATGCAGTGATAATCGGTTTTATTTCAGCTAATCTTCATTCTTCTCCTTTCCAGTGGATGCCTCCATTTTTCTAACTGTTCCTACACCTGCTCCTTGCATTCACTTCAAGACTGTTTAGACTGCACAGATTGGAGTGTCTCTGAAACTTCAACTGGCAGCCTAGATGAATGTGTCATATCCTATATCAGTTTCTGTGAAGATGTGTGTGTACCAACAAAGACATTTTTCACGTTCAATAACAACAAGCTGCCAAACTGTTCACTGCCAGACTTCAGCAACTTCGCCAGGCTAAAGAGGACGCCTATCGAAGTGGGGATAGAGCCCTGTATAATAGTGCTAGAAACCAGATGACTAAAGAAATTAACATCACAAAGAGAAATTATGCAGAAAAGATGCAAAAACAGTTTACCGCTAACGCCTCTAAGTCAGTCTGGCGTGGATTGCATTCACTGACCAACTACAAACGACCATCCCTCCAAGCAGAGAACAATAAAGGACAAGCTGACGATTTGAACACCTTCCACTGCAGATTTGAAAAGGTCACTTTCATACCCCACACCCACCCAGCCGCACCACCGACCACCATCACACCTCTGACCCCCCCTCGTGCTTTGACCATCCATGAACAGGATGTCAGATGCATCTTCAAACAACAAAAGCAGCAGGCCCTGACCTTGTGTCCCCATCCTGCCTCAAAGTCTGCGTGGACCAGCTCACTCCAGTTTTCACACAAATCTTCAATAGATCTGTGGAATTGTGTGAAGTACTATCCTGTTTCAAACACTTCACCATCATCCCATTCCTCAAGAAGCCTGCAATCTCGGGTCTGAATGAACTGCCATCTGCTAGTGGATTTGCAGCTTCCTGACAGGAAGGTCACAGCAGGTGAGGCTGGGGGACACCACCTCATCTACATGTTCCACCAGCACAGGGGGAGCCCCAAGGAGTGTTCTCTTTTTGCTGCTCTTCTTTCTCTACACGAACGACTGCACCCGGCTGTCAAACTCCTTTAGTTTCCAGACGACACCACAGTCATCGACCTCATCAAAGACTGTGACGAGTCTGTGTATCAACAGGAAGTGGAGCAGTTGGAGCTCTAGTGCAGCTGACACAACCTGGAGCTGAACACACTCAAGACTGTAGAGATGATGTGGACTTCAGGAGGCATCCTTCGCCACAGCTGCCCCTCACTCTGTCCAACTGTCCTGTGTCAACCGTCGAGACCTTCAAGTTCCTAGGAATTACAGTCTCTCAGGACCTGAAGTGGGAGACCAATTCCATTCTCAAAAAGGCCCAGCAGAGGATGTACTTCCTGCAGCTTCACTGTCGTCGTCTCACCACTCTGCAGTATTTGCATATCTGTTGGTGACTAATACTGGCCTTTCATGTGGTTGTGAAGTATCTGCACCATTTGCACAATTGACACTGTCCCAGATTATCGCACTACTAGTCACTTTAAACTGCTTAAATTTCTTGAGGTCTCTGGCTGTCTGTTGTTGTAATAGAGCGGCTACCTTGTGTGTTTTTGATATACTTGGCAAAAAAAGATGATTCAGATTTTTCCTAAGAACCGCTTTCCACCTCTCCTTCGTCTTTGACTCACAGTAAGTGAATTTCCACCGGTGTGCTGTTGGTTAACCTGGACCACAACTGATCTACTATGGAATTGTTTTTTAATTTTTAATCTTATAATTAGAAAACTTGGACTCAATAGCACGGAATTGTGTATACACAGTAAAAACATTTGCACACCACATGGCATTCAGTTCTTCTTTCATAGTGTTATGCAAGCCGATCTCCTTCTGTGTGAATCCTTCACATCAATGTCTCGCATCGTCAGCAGAATTATCTCCGTAACTTATCCAGCGTAATAGAGGTCTTGTCCACAGCTTCAAAACACCCGGCTGGGGTTAATGTATTTCATTTTGGTGTGATGTTAATTGTTCGCCCGTGTGGCTGGCTGAAGTGTTTTCTGTTGTATGCTTTATGGAAGCTATGTGGTTGGTTCTCTTTTTTGTATTGTTACTTTTCAAGTAAATTTCAACTGGTAGTGGGTATGTACAGCTTGAAGCCTCTTTTATTTAATTATATCAGCCAAAGTGCTGCTTGTTGTCAAGTGAGTGGAGCGTCCCGCAGCCATACAGCACTTCGACGGCTCGTGTCTCGAAAAACTAAGTCGGGTCACTCATATCTCGAGTCATCAGTACTTTTTTTTTTTTTTTTGCACAAACAAATGCTGACCAGTGGATGGCATTGAATGGGTTGCCACACTAGCATCTACTGTAGTGACTGATGCGCCATTTCGCCATCAAATCATATGCATATTAACGAAAACAGCTTTTTAATGGCTCTTCACTGTGGTGACTGATCTGGCGCACCAACACTTATTAAAAAAAATTAATCAAAAGAAATTTATCATAGATGACCAGTGTCTCTCAGTGTTTGGGTTGACACAGGTGTCCACTGTACAGTTACTGGTGTGCAACTTTGACATGGATACATTTTTTTTCACATGCAAATGCCTCTCACCCAAATATAGCTGGGATAGGCTCCAGCACGCCCGCGACTCTAGTGAGGAGAAGCGGTAAAGAAAATGGATGGATGGACGGATTGAACAGTAGTAGAAAATGGGGAAACATTACAGAACATTGTCAATTTTCCCCCCTCTAAAACAGGGGAGACTTGTTTTGGAGGGAAGAATGAAGAATGTGATGTGGTAAGAGGACTTTACCGAGGCTGAATGTGCACAACTGGAGCCTTATTGTCATCCAGAAAAAAAGCGCACAACAGCAACAGTGATTAGATATTTGTTGTATGGCCATCTTGTTAGGCCTAATAAGACGATGCGACAAGCGGCCTTTTGCAAATGTTCCCTGTTAAAGTCAGCGCATCAGTCAATCGGCAAAACTTTTGTCTTGCTTTCTTCATTTTATGCTTGACTCTGAATGTGTCAGGATGTTATCTTGTTAGCGAGGCGCTCTCCTCGCACGCTATCTTTAGCCTCGCCTGTGATTCTTCCGCTTGTCATGACTCACTGAGCAACGTACACTGGGGATTATTAATGCTTTTACCAAAATAGTAATAACAACAGCAGTAACCCATAGTGACGGGAGGGAAGAGGTAGGGGAGATGATGTCAGCCTCCCTGTGTTATTGATCTCTTTTCCACTCATTCGCCACCTCCAAATTCCAAATTATACCACATGTACTGTTTCTCAAATAAAAAATGTATCCACTTTGATTCCCCCACCACGACTGCAAAGTAAGAATAAGTGTCTAGGATGTGCCTGAATGGCGTCCCAGGTCATTTGTGAAATGTGACTTCATCAGACCCGTCGAGGCGTTCAACTCCTCGGTGGCCGTAATGAAGCGGCTTCTCGTCTTGGAATAAAAGGTCCGTGTCTGATGCCAATGGCAGCCGGGCGAGCACGGAGGCCATTAGAGGGGAGCGGCGAAAGCGTTTGACTCCAAAAGCAGACCCATCTGCACAATTATTGGATGTCAATTAAATGCGTAAAATATGACTGTTTAAATATAATTGAATTGGGAATAGGCATCATTGCCATTTTTTAGCTCAAGTACCAGAAAATTTATAACATTTTCAAAATACGTAATTGTAAAATTGTTATTAAATATAATTAATATTGTATATTTATTGTTTAATCAGATGGTATTCATTATTAAATCATTACTGAACTATACGCAGAATTGTTTACTCTCATGAAAATTTTAAAATCTATATTCTCAACTTTTCGGTGTTTTCTATTTTTTATTTTAACCGTCTTCTATGTTAATTTGAAACAAATCGTTTTATTTGTTCATTTAATTATTTGTTACATATCAAAATTATAATGCAGCCCAGTGGTACGGTGAGCGACTGGTTAGCACATCTGCCTCACAGTTCTGGGGACTGGGGTCCAAATCCCGGCCCCGCCTGTGTGGTGTTTGCATGTTCTCCCTGTGCCTGAGGGGGTTTTCTCTGGGGACTCCGGTTGCCTCCCACATCCCAAAGACATGTAGGGTAGGTTAATTGAATACTCTAAATTGCCCGTTGGTGTGAATGTGAGTGCGAATGGTTGTTTGTTTCTATGTGCCCTGCGATTGGCTGGCGATCGGTTCAGGGTCTACCCCGCCTCCCGCCTGAAGATAGTTTGGATAGGCTCCAGCAGCCCGTGACCCAAGTGAGGATAAGCGGTAAAGAAAATGGATGGATGGATAATGCAGCCCTAAGGGGGTGGACAAGCCAGTGCAAGCTGTAGGCCGGTCCCAAGCCCAGATAAATGCAGAGGGTTGCGTCAGGAAGCACACAGTTTAGAATTGAATGTGGGGACTTTGAATGTTGGGACTATGACAAGAAAATCTCGGGAGTTGGTTGACATGATGATTAGGAGAAAGGTTGATATATTGTGTGTCCAGGAGAGCAGGTGGAAAGGCAGTAAGGCTAGAAATGTAGGGGCAGGGTTTAAATTAGTTTACCATGGTGTAGATGTAAATGAAAAAACTCTCTTCTAAATTGCTCTTAAAAGTGCTACAGGACATAATGTCATTTAACATTATCACATTTACTTAATTAAATCCTTCAGGCCAAGCTGACAAATAAAGAAGAGAAAAAGTTAACCAGCTTGTAATTGCTGCAACATTTTTCTTTTTTCTAGCATTTTTTAGGTGAGGGACGCAATGTGGAGCTGGACTCAGTGAAAACCTCCTGCAGTGAAGCAAATCGGTTTCATTTAATTCCGAGCGCCTCTCAGGCTTGCAGAGTTCCATTAACTCTGTCTTTGATTTGCTCTGTGGACGTCGTCGTCCTCCATTTAAAGATGTTTCAAAAGTGCTTTTCTGTTGACTTGCCTTCATGCTACATATCAGCTAAACGGTGTAATTTGTGTTTATTATTTTGCTGTTCTTCAATTTGCCTGTGGTGGGTGTAATGCTCAATGATTAACTCGCCTTTTGTTCATCTCGCCACTATTTTTCCACCAATACTTTATTTAAGTAAAAAGTACAGTTAGTGCTCTATTTTTGGGACTTGTGCAAGTCTAGCGCTGCTTTTGGCGTAGCTCTGCTGCGAGGCTGGTTCGACCGGGTGGCTTCTTGGCTCGGCCTGGCTTCTTTCATTCATTCCCTTTCAATGAGGCACAATGACGGTCTTGCATGGAAAGAGCGATATGAATGTGATGGCATTTGCCGGTGTGGCAAAAAAAACGTTATTCTGTACAATATGAGCTGGTGGTAATCGCAGGTGACTTAACTTTGTCCATGGACCTCATGCATCTATCCCCACCTATTCTTCTGCTTCTAACGGCCATTGCATTTTCCTCTTTACTATGCCTTAATACCTCTGGAGGCATCATAACAAAAAAAAACACTGGAAAGCTAAAGACAAAGCAAAACATACTTGTAGAGTGAAGCCTTTAGTTGCTCACTGAGCTGTAAGTTTCATGAGAGTTGTCATCAAAGTTTCACTGTATTTATCCAATAGGAATGTGAAAATATCCTTTGATGTCCTGCTATTGGTAATTTCTTTTTTTTTTTTATGTTTCTGCTGGCAAATATTAAATTGCCATTGAACAAAATGCATCTAGTCGGGGACCACCAATTTTCCTCCCCCTAAAACGAGTTTTAATGAAAACTATTTAAAAGAGTGGAAAGAGCGTGTTAGGGCGATGGCGCCAAATGAAAATTAGCGGCGTGAAATTCCACTTCCTGACGCTTCTAACATCAAAGCTGCTGTTCAATTAGGCATCGCTCCAAATATATTTTCTTTTTTTTTTTTTATCTGTCGCTGTGCCAACACAATTAGATGATGCTTTGTGTGTCATGTTATTTTAATTTGGGTTGCAGATATCACACCGATCTTGGACAAAAATAGGCAATACACTTGCTATAATCTATGAGCACCACTACGGGAGATTGTGTGTGTGTGTGCCGTATTTAATCTGGATTTACAGTCATTTGTGCGTTTAATTTTGGATCAACTAAATTCCAGATTAAAATCATATTTCATTTAAAGTCTCGTTATCAAAATGATTTGTCCCAGGACGTTTGTTCAGTCACAAGACGATCATAATTTTTTTTCCTGCCTCGTTCTAGTTTTAGATTTACAGTATACAGCTTGTTGATTTTTGAAGATGTGAAGAAAATGACTATTGTATATGAATGGGCACATGGCTTTATCCATATAACAGCACAGCACATTGCTTACCTTGAAGCAGACAAAGGTGTACCTGTTGGTTTTTGAGGAAGGAAAATTACAATGTGGACAACTGCATACTATTATCCATCAGCTAGATAATAACAGTAGAACACAAGTAGATAATAACAGCATAGCATTAATTTCTGCCGCTATATTGCTTAGCTTGGGGCAAAGACATGCCTGTTGAATTTTGAGGGATTAAAAGGATGATGTAGCATAAATTGGTTTTTGGATAAAAGCATAATTAATTTGGAAAAGGAATACATCCTAAAGTTAAAGCCTGCGTTTACCTCCGGTGTAATCTGACGTACATCGAAGGTTACAATCAAACTATCTTTGTCTCGTATATGGCACCACGTCTCTTTTTATATTTGTACATTTTAGGAAAAGCGACAAAAAAAACCTCGATCGAACTCTGTTATCTAGAAGGCTGCTACATGGATGAAAATAAATAGTTTTCGATTATGGCGGTTTTGCCTGGGTGGGCAATATCCAGTCTTTATATATTTGCATAGATTTGATTATGATGGGCCGGTGCACGACTGGTTAGCACATCTGCCTCACAGTTCTGGGGACCGGGTTAAATCCTGGCGCCGCCTGTGTGGAGTTTGCATGTTCTCCCTGTGCCTGGGTGGGTTTTCTCCGGGCACTCCGGTTTCCTCCCACATCCCAAGAACATGCGTGGTAGGTTGATTGGAGACTCTAAATTGCCCGTAGTTGTGAATGTGAGTGCGAATGGTTGTTTGTTTCTATGTGCCCTGCGATTGGCTGGCGACCGGTTCAGGGTATACCCCGCCTCCCGCCCGAAGATAGCTGGAATAGGCTCCAGCAGTCCGCGACCCTTGTGAGGTTAAGCGGTAAAGAAAATGGATGGATCCATTTTTACGATGGGCCAGCAATTTTTTCAAGGATGTTTAATAATGTTTATTTAAGATAAATAAATAATTGCTATTATTATTTAACCACTAATTATTTAAAGGTGCCCTTCCATCAGACTCCATTATTCTTTTATTGTTTTATGCATAACATAGGTCAAAATGTGTCTGTGACATGGTTTAAGCTTGTCATCTATGTGGTTTGTCGTTAGAATGCAAAAGCCTTTGAACACCAAAACCGCTTGCAAACAAGATGTGAAATTGTTGACAGTGTGATGTAGTTTTGGTAATTCCATTCATATATTATAGCTAACCATTTAGTGGCTGTTACCCTCCCACTCAACTCAACAATACTTAATAATATTTTTAATTTTAATCTTACTGCGGTGTATGAAATAGGAAAGCTTGCATTTATTATCGCCAATGATGGTTGGCACGGTCACTTCTATTCACATGAATGGAGCACTACAAAATAACGATATAAAAATAACAATAAAAACTAAATTGCAAATAGGCACATTCGCAAATGTCGAACCGCGAATATGCGGGTGTTTACTGTACACATGACGTTTCGATCAACCTGGTCAGAAGGGATGGAGGCATACAGAGCGGTAATAGGGGAGGAGGAGGACTTGTTGTCTTTGTGAACGCCAAACGGTGTGTCATCATGTGACATTGAAGGAGAGTGCACCAAACCTGCACATATAAACCATTTGACGTGATAAAACAGTTCCAAATAACGATTTTAACAATGCTATATTTAACTTTTAGCTAAAACATGAATTAATGAATATGAAGTCAATTGGGTTAGTTACACACACATTGCCTTTTAGTTCATAGGTTTGATATTGATACTGGTTATAAAGAACCCCCGATTCCAATGTCCAGCTTGATTAGCCAGCGCTTCTTTCCGCCCAGGAGCAGAACTGAGTTCTTTAAGCCATCCTTTTTGTCCACCGCCATCAGGCTGTACGACAGCAGTGTGGGCCATAACTAGTCACTACATCCCCCTTACCCCAACCTCAATCAATACACTCATCCACAGACTCTATCTGGCCTTAGCTGCTGCTCAAAAACATGACAGGCCACTCTGTCCTTCAAAACGCCCCCTTAGATAACTCTTTCTCACTATGTATTTTTAGAATATTTATTTTGCTTTTAAACACTCTTCTGTTGTCCTATGTGGTGCTGTAACACCATCTGTGGGTCGTTACAGGATTATCTTAACATACATTACTCACAAAAAGTTAGGGCGAACATGCAAACTCCACACTGAGCCCATATTCAAACCTGCAACCTCTTGACTGTGAGGCAGATGTGCTAACCTGTAGTCTACCGTCCCACTGAGAGACCAATGCATGAATCTTAGATGACTAGGTATGATGCTGATCCAGATTAGGATAGCTTGCCCTCATGGCAAAGTCTGCATACTAAACAAACGTTACATTTTGACTCAAATATATCATTAAACATGACTTGTCTTTGAGGTGAAATTTTGGGATTCACCACAGGTTTTTTTTTCCCAACGATGTCCACTCTTATACCTTTCTGTGACTACCTCTGTTGCAACCTGTTGATAACACTGTGGACACGTTAACTCAGTGGCCACTTCCCTCTTTGCAATGGTAACGTACTGTTGATCAACTGTTAGGGGTCGAAATGAGAATAGCAAGGTGAAGATGACTGTTTCGATACAAAGTTTAATTGAACCAGGAAATGTATTGGTCGATCTATGTATCAAAGACCGGTTGCTAAGTTTGCACGTTGTGCAAAAATTACTGAAACATTAAACAGTTGGACATTTACATTTCAAAGTTCAGAGAAGGTGAAATTAAGTTCAGCTCTAAAGGTAATAGTACATTTTTTTGTCATAGTGAAAATCATCCTAAAGACGAATATTCCTAATGGAAATGGCATGTTTTTAGGGTGGGTCTTGTCACAAAACTTGAAATGGCATGCACTCTTAGATAATCATCTCATTGTTGCATAGCTTTGTTAGCAAACCTCAAAAGCGATGTCACATAAAATTGCCCCCCGAGGCCAGAAAAAAGAGAGAGAGTGAGAGAGAGAGAGAGAGAGAGAGAGAGAGAGAGTGGCGACGTACCCTTAATCATCTCCATGTCACATAGCTTTTATTAGTAAACCTCTTTGAAGGCAATGTCAACTTTTGTACAACTTTTACTGTTGCCTAACAAGAAGCTGAATGGAAAAAGATCGCTAAATGTCCCCCCACGCCCCCATGAATCTTTTTGTCTATTTTCATCAGTGCTAGATATTTATTAAGTATTTATTTTGATTGTATTATTTTTGTTTTATTTTACATTTTATATCAATCGTCGTGAGTATCAACCACTTTCCTGGAGGCGTCTACCTGCAGCACTTCATCTTCATCTCACTATGTATTTTTGTACAGCACCCTATGTGGTCATTGTTGCCAACTCTGCATCCATTAGCAGCCTGGTCCACCTGGAAGTGGGATTTCCTCCATATGTGGTCCCTTCTCAACATTTCTTCCTTTGTCCCCTGCGCCCCCCAAATGCGTTTTTGATGTTTTGTTTTGTTTTTCCTTGCCAGTTTGGGGGCTTAGACCAGGGATGTCACTCATTTCTTCTTTCAACTTTGGGCCTGTGAAGACCTTTGTGTCTCTTTTATGATTAAGGTCTATACAAACAAACTTGACATGTCTGGCGACCAGTTCAGGGCGTACCTCACCTCCCGCCCAAAGTCAGCTGAGAAAGGCGCCAGCGCACCCGCGACCCTAGTGAGGATAAGCAGTTCAGAAAATGGATGGATGGATGTATTTATTTATTTGAATAACCTACAAAATTCTTTGGCGAGAGAGGATCTAAAAGTTTGAATTTTACTTTTATATCTACATTGCATATTTATATTTAGTCATTACAGTATTTAATGTGTATTATATTAATAGTTCCAGTAAGTTTAATACACACACAGTATTTATAGTTCAACCAAGACACAGATGGGAGTCTACAGTTCTACCAAGCAAGAGAAAAGATGGAATACTTTCCATTTGAGGTGCGCCACCTGCCGCATTTTGGGCATATCCTGAAGGAATAAGTACCCAACACTGAAGTTCTGTCACACGCCAGCCTAACAACCATGTTCAAACTGTGGCTAATTACAGTTTTGTACCACCACCTGCAGCAATCTTACTAAAATGGGCGATATAATTGGATAGGGGAGTGTTACATGCATACAATTCTTCCTAGTTTGTAAGAATCGGATAAGGATTAAGGATTGTATGCCACTTTTTATGTTGACAATTTGCCCAAATTTTCTGCCTAGAAGTCAGTGTAAATCTTTAGGAAAGTTGCAACCGAAACCTTGATAGAAAAATGTCAGGATGTTTCGTATTAGTTTTAAAGGAAATCTGATGTTAAACAGGCCATTTTGAGATTTTTTTTCAATGGTGTCCGCTCGAGCCTTCTCATTTTTAGGGTCAAACTGAGAACAATTGCATCGTTGGAATTACTTCACAGAAAATAAGAATACAAGTGAATCAAGCATATGTAGGTTTCTATCGTGCATGAATCCAATGTGCATGTGATTTTTGACGCCGAAATCGAGGAACATTTTCATTTTTGTCAGAACCACAGAAAATCTCAACCGAATTGAAACATTTTAAAATGACGTGCTAAAGGGATTTCCCAACAAACGTAATTGAAAAGAACATGCATTACCGTGCGCCAAACAATGATGAAAAAAGGTGATATTGGTGGACCGCCACTAAATTCACGAACCCGATTTCCGGGACAGCGAAATGGTAAGAAAATGGCGGCCAGTTTTGTGGATTTAATAACATTGCTACAACCTGCCACCACACGCAAGCCTGCTGTTCAATCAAGAAATTGCTTAAATAGAACCTGTCTGACAAAATGAGGTTGGGCAAAAGTTCGAAAAAAGCTGCAAAATGCCACGATCCAAAGAAATTCAAGAGTTTTCTGAGTTTAAAAAGTAACTAGATATTTTTTTTCTTTTCTCAAGTGCTGAAGAGAATATAAATTGTACATGTATAATGTAAATGAACTGGTCACACCATACAGTTACATTAAACCAGTTGATAAAATATCAAATTCAAAAGATTATTACAGTCAAGCGGGAGAATGCCTTTCATAAGTACATATTTAATGTTTTCAGTAACAAGATCTGCTCATGTGTTTTAAGGATATTGCGCACGAAAAGCTCTTGAATTGATTGCAACATGAGGCGAAACACTCACCTGATTAACTTTTTGTTCATCTAAATCCGCTCAGTTTTACTGTGTGCTTGACTAACAGCAGCAGCGAGGTTAAGCGGCTCTGCGCAAAAGAAAATAAACGTATTGTTTAGGGGGGAAAGTAGGTCACACTGCAGATAAACCTCACTGTATTATTTCTTTGTGTATTCTTCAAGCACTTCAAAATGTATTGTCGACAGATTTGTAGGTCAATTCATTAAGGAATGATTATACCACAAAGCTAAAGAACACTTTAACAGGCAAGCTCAAAATAAATTAACCACTGTTAATAATGAAAAACAAAAAAATAAGATTAAGATTAAACGGAGGATCACTGTGAGGTATTTTGTCCAAAGCAAGAAATATATTATTAGGACACCTGGGGCCTCATGTACAAAGACTTGCGTGGATTTCCTACTGAAACATGACGTACACTCAAATCCAGTAAACGTCGTACTCACAAAAATATCCAGATGTATGAATCTGTACGTACGCATGAATCCAAGCACATTTCCAATGTACATTCCAATCAACGTGGAAATGAGCGCACATGTTGGAGTAGCCGATTCCTTCCTGTCCATGCCCACATTTAAATATGCAAATCATATTTAAATGAACCTTGGACCTGAGTTCCCGATCTCTGCACGATCAGGAAAAAAGGACAATGAGCAAGATAATGGAGAAAAATATTTTTTCTGAATGTGAAGTTGCTCAATGAAGTGGAGGCGTGCACGAAAATCCTCTTTTGGCATGCTGTCCTCCAGCGTTAAGAATATGCGAAAGAGGAGTGTGCGACTGTTAATGCTGTGGGGTCGGAACAGCGCCCACACGCTGAACTAAAAAAGAAGTGGTCAGACATTAAGGTGGATGTGAAGCGAAGGACAGCTGCCCACCGCCAATGTGTGCCCAAAACAGGCGGAAGAACCCGCGCGGAGGGCCTCACCCCGTTCGAGGAGAGAATTGCTGCAATCATCAGAATCAGAATCAGAATCAGAATCATCTTTATTTGCCAAGTATGTCCAAAACACACAAGGAATTTGTCTCCGGTAGTTGGAGCCGCTCTAGTACAACAGACAGTCAATTTACAGAACACTTTGGAGACATAAAGACATTGACAAAAAACAACAACAAACAACAATTGTGCAAAAAGATGCAGAGTCCTCAGTTCGAATGGCTAATGTCGCAATAGTCCGGTGCAATGACCGTTGTGCAAAGGGCACTGAGACTTCAAGGAGTGTATGCGGTTTAAAGTGACGAGTCGTGCGATAATCTGGGACAATGGTTGTGCAAATGTTACAGATACTCCTCAATCAGTGTGCAAATGGAGCAGATGCTACTCTGGCATGAGTGGCCACTATATGCAAATAGTGCAGCACGGCGAGACAACTACAGTGAGTGCACGAGTAATACATAATACAGAAATGTGACAACGGACTCAAGTCAAAAAATTGCCAGCTTGTTGTAATGGAATTGTAAGTTAGCTGTTTAAGAAGTTGATTGCAAGAGGGAAGAAGCTGTTGGAATGTCTACTAGTTCTAGTTTGCATTGATCGGTAGCGCCTACCTGAGGGAAGGAGCTGGAAGAGCTGGTGACCGGGGTGGGGAGGGTCCGAGAGGATTTTGCACGCCCTTGTCTTAGTTCTGGCACCGTGCAAGTCCTCAAGGGTGGGTAGGGGGGTACCGACAATCCTTTCAGCAGTTTTGATTGTCCGTTGCAGTCGGAGTTTGTCCTTTTTTGTAGCAGCACCAAACCAGACTGTGATGGAAGAACACAGGACTGATTCGATGACCGCTGTGTAGAACTGTCTCAGCAGCTCCGGTGGCGGGCCATGCTTTCTCAGAAGCCGCAGGAAGTACATCCTCTGCTGGGCCTTTTTGAGGACGGAGTTGATGTTGGTCGCCCACTTCAGGTCCTGGGAGATTGTAATTCCCAGGAACTTGAAGGTCTCGACGGTTGACACAAGGCAGCTGGACAACGTGAGGGGCAGTGTCATGGGTGACACTGCTATCACGTGGCTGACTCTGATCACCCCACAAGGTTAATAATACCATGTATTTTTATCACTCACAACAAATGTGTTCATACAGTAACCTACACTCATCCCTGTGAGATAAAGGTTCATGCGTAAATGTTGCATGTGTGGTATTTGTAATCAAATCTTTTGAATTAAAATAGAAGCACATCAGCATATCAAAAGAGGATATCAAAAACTTTGAGTCCTTTTTAATGACTCAATTTATTATTTTAATACACAGGAGAGGACACGCAGACTGAACAAAATCTTTTATTTTTTTTAGGAGAAGAGGGGTAAATTATGTCATTTTAACACATTTAATCATGCGCACGAAGCGATTGTGAGGGCAATATGCGGCATAAATGATCGCCTCGATCAATTAATAGGTGTCCTCACAAATATCAGTGGTTCATTAAATACACTGGTTAACAATTGAATTCTGAGTCCTTGCCTCAATTACATTGTTGAAATCAAATGTTGCCGGGCATTAATTGTTCATCAGTGCTAATTGTTCATGTGTCTCTGATATGCAGATTTATGAAAAGAGTTTCCCATCATCAACTCGAAGTGTCGCCAAAGCACCAAGAGCTGCAGAAACGTGCATACGCCAGCCATGCAGTTGGCGTGAGGCACCGCACATTTCCACGGTCATGTCACTCTGGATACATCTGAACTTTGCCGTGAAAACGAACGTACGCCACCTTTTTGTACGTACGCACCTTTTGTCCATGAGGCCCCTGGAAACCAGTTCAAATGTTGAAAATAAATATATCTCCTTTAAAACAAACAAAAAGAGTTGCACAAGTGAGAGCATCACCATTACTCAATGAAGTGGCATCGGTGCTTGGTAATCGCTGATTTAACAGAGCTGCGTTGTTTAATTGCGGCTCTTTACCTGATCCGCCATATGCAAACAACGCCCCAGTTCTGATTACCTGAAATGATCATCATTTTCCACTTAACTAGTAATTGTTTCCTCAGATTGGCGCTCTCTCCTGATTGCACTCACCAACAAGAAAAACAGCAGACAGAGCATATTGCCATCATCAAAAGTCAATTCAATTTTAACATGCTGTGCTTTCTCTAAAGTTTAACTTCCAAACATTTCCCATGGGGAGGGGCGGTTGAGCTCAAAATATCACATCATCCATCGTTAATTTTTTTGTGATCAAAGCACAAAATTTGGTTGATTGATGCGTGTCGAACAAATGTGGCCATAGCAGCCACTTGCTTTGTCAAAACGACACCAAATACATCCATCCATCCAATGGTCACGTGGGAGGTGGAAAATACCTTCATGAAGCTTTTTTTCCATGCTGTCCAACTGCCCTGTGTGAACCATCGAGACCTTCAAGTTCCTGGGAATTACAGTCTCTCTTTTTGATTCTGATTCTGATTCTAGGGTCGCGGATGAGCTGGTGCCTATCACAGCTGACGCTGGGCAAGAACACCCTGTACACCCTGAACTTGTCACCACCAGCCAATCGCAGGTCACATAGAAACAAACAACCATTCACACTCACATTCACATCTATGACAATTTAGAGCCTTCAATTAACCTAGCATGCATGTTTTTGGGATGTGGGAGGAAGCCGGAGTACCCGGAGAAAACCCACGCAGGTATGGGAGAACATGCAAACTCCACACAGGCGGGGCCGGATTTGAACCCGGGTCCTCATAACTGTCAGGCAGATGTATGTTAAGCAGATTGTCTGCTTAATGTGTCTGTCGTTTTCATTTCACTCATTATTACAAACACAGAGTCATGTGCAAAGGTTCTAATAACCTTTCTCATGAAGCTAGCAAAACTAACATAGATCTCTATCTATCTATCTATCTATCTATCTATCTATCTATCTATCTATCTATCTATCTATCTATCTATCTATCTATCTATCTATCTATCTATCTATCTATCTATCTATCTATCTATCAATCATATGGTTATGGTAATGCTTAAACTAAAGTGGCTTTCCCAGAGGAAGAGGGTTAAGGAGCCCTCACTATAAGAACTGGTCCATCTGAGTCGAACAAATGATCAAATAAAAGTAAAGCCTTTGTTTTTTTGTTTTCATTAATTCATTCATTTTCCATACCACTTATCCTCAGTAGGGTCAAGGGCATGCTGGAGCCTATCCCAGCTATCTTTGGGCAAGAGGGAGGGTACTTTCACGCTCTCATTCACACCTACGGGCAATTTAGAGTCTTCAATCAACCTACCATGCATGTTTTTGGGATGTGGGAGGAAACCGGAGTACCCGGAGAAAACCCACACAGGCACGGGGAGAACATGCAAATTCCACACAGGCGAGGCCGGATTTGAACCCGGGTCCTTTGAGAGGCAGATGTGCTAACCAGTCGACCGCCGTGCCGCCCTGTTTTTTTGTTTTGTTTTTTAAAATTTAATTGACCTGTTTTGTCTGTTACTAGTTGTTGCGGACAAACTTCTTGTTCACATTAACATCCATCCATCCATCCATTTTCAACACCGCTTATCCTGGTTAGGGACGCGGGGCGCTGGAGCCTATCCTAGCAGACTTCGGGCGAAGTCTACACCCTACTACTACACCCTGAACTGGTCACCGGTCAGTCGCAGGGCACATATAGACACGGACAACCATTCGCACTCACATTCACACCGTCACTGAGTGGGAACTGAACCCACACTGCCCGCAAGTGAGTCAGGCGAGTGTACCACTACACCATCAGTGACTTCACAGTAACAAGCACTCTCAATCGAAACTGTGGTGTGCCATGGTCATGCTGTACATTCTCAAAGAATGGTGCGACCAAATCATGTGCTGCTGCTACTAGTGCAAAAGTTAGTGCAAAGCCCTGTAACCAGTCGGCCGCCGTGCCGCCACACACCAAATGTACAACACAAAAAAGTGGAGATGTAGCTGTCCCTCAGCCCAATAAACAGGTGACACTTTTGCCAACGTCTCTCAAGTTTTTTCTTTCTGTAGCTAACATTCAAAGAGCGGAATCGAGACAACGGAATGATAAACAAACCTCTGGAGATCTTTTTCGGTTCTTTCTTCAGAAATTCAATCTGCAGTGTTCAGCGAGGCAGAGCGTGCTCCATTTTCTACTCTCTCTGTCTCTCTCTCATTGGACACGGAGTGCAATTCTATGTGACATTGCCTCAAAAGAGGTTTACTATGAAAGCTATGCAACATGGAGCTGGTAATCTAAGAGTACATGTCATTAACAAGTTTTGTGACATAAAGTATTTAAGAATACATGCCATTTGTATTAGCAATATTCGTCTTTAGGGTGATTTTCATGACGAACAAAAAATGTACTATTTCATTTCGAGGTGAACTTTATTTGACCTTATCTGAACTTTAAATGTAGATGTCCAGCTCTGTGATGTTTCAGTTCTTTTTGCACAACTTGCTGGACAGCAAACCTAGCAACCGATCTTTGATACATAGAGCGCCACCAGAAAGTATTCACACCCCTTCACTTTTTCCACATTTTGGTATGTTGCAGACTTATTCGAAAGCTGATTTGAGTATAGTTTAAAAAAAATCGACATAAAATTTCCCATAATGACAAAGTAAAAACATGTTTTCAGACAGTTGTGCAAATTTATTGAAAATGAAAACATTTAGGTACATAGGTATTCACACCCTTGGCTTAATATTTAGTTGACGCACCTTTGGCACCAATCACAGCCTCAAGTCTTCTTGGGTATGTCTCTATGAGCTTGGCCCAAAACACCTGTTTTGGGGCATTTCATCCCATCTTCTCTGCAGATACTCTCAAGGTCAGTCAGGTTGGATGGGCAGCGTCAGTGGACAGCCATTTTTAGGTCTTTCCAGAGATGTTGATTGGATTAAAGTCCGGGCTCTGGCTGGGCCACTCAAGGACATTCACAGGCTGCTTCTGAAGCCACTCCTTTGTTATCTTGGCTGTGTGCTTTGGGTCATTGTCATGTTGGAAGGTGAATCGACGCCCTCGTCTGAGTTTCAGAGCACTCTGGGGAAGTGCTCTGAAAGACTTTGTCTCTTGAAGACTTTCTCTGTATTTGGCAGATGTCATCTTACCCTTGATGCGGACTAGTCGCCCAGGTCCTGCAGCAGAAAAACAGCCCCACAGCATGATGCTACCGCCACCAGGCTTCGCAGTACGGATTGTGTTAGCCAGGTGATGAACACTGCCTCTTCTTCTCTAGATATGACACTTGCAATTCAGGCCAAAAGGTTCTATTTGGGTTTCATCAGACCAGAGAATTTGGTTTCTGCAGGTCTGAGAATCCTTAAGGTGCCTTTTGGCAAACTCCAAGCGGGCTGCCAGGTGCCTTTTAGTGAGAAGTGGCTTCCGTCTGGTCACTCTACCATAAAGGCCTGATTGGTGGAGTGTGTTAGCAATGGTTGACCCTCTGGATGGTTCTCCTATCTCCGCAAGGGAACACTGAGCGCCGCATTAGTGACCATAGCGTTCTTGTTCACCTCTCTGACCAAGGCCCTTCTTCCCCGGTAAGTTAGCTCGGTCTTACGGCCAGATCTAGGAAGGGTCCTGGGGCCTCATGTAAAAAGACTTGCGTGGATTTTCTACTGAAACATGGCGTACGCTCAAATCCAGAAAACATCGTACGCACAAAAATATCCAGATGTATGAATCTGTGCGTACGCATGAATCCAAGCACATTTCCTCTATACATTCCAATCAACGTGGAAATGAGCGCTCTTGCTGGAGTAGGCGACTCCTCCCTGTCCACGCCCACATTTAAGTATCCAAATCATATTTAAATGAACCCTGCACCTGAGATCCCGATCTCTGCATGATCAGGAAAAAAGGACAATGAGCAAGGTAATGAAGAAAAATAATGTTTCTGAATGTGAAGTTGCTCAATAAAGTGGCGGCGCGCACGAAAATCCTCTTTTGGCACGCTGTCCTCCAGCGTTAAGAACACGCGAAAGAGGAGCGAATGGGACAGCGCGTGTGCGGCACCCCGTTCGAGGAGAGAGCCGCTGCCATCATGGGTGACACTACTCTTTCGGGTGGTGGGAGCACATGTGGCTGACTCTGATCACCCCATAAGGTTAATACCATGAATTTTTATCATTCACAACAAATGTGTTCATACAGCAACCTACACTCAGCCCTGTGAGATAAAGGTTCATGCGTAAATGTTGTATGTATGGTATTTGTAATCAATCTTTTGAATTCGAATAGAAGCACATCAGCATATCAAAGAGGATATCAAAAACTTTGTGTCCTTTTTGATTACTCAATTTATTATTTTAATACACAGGAGAGGACATGCACACTGAATAAAAAAATCATTATTTTTTGTTAGAAGAATAGGGGTAAATTATGTCATTTCAAGACATTTTAATCATGTGCAACCGATGTACATGTTCAAATTAAGGAAATTCAAAGGACTCTTTTTATCAGAGCAGTCGCAGCCACGTGCTACATGTTCGGGGGATTCATCCACCATCCCTGTCGTCTCCTCCGGCATCCCTAGGGTCTGCGACGCAATTACGCTCCAACAACCGGCTGCTGCTGCACCCGTGCAGACTGATAAAAAGAATCCTTTGAATTTAGTTAATTTGAATGTACATTGGTTGCATGTGATTAAAATGTGTTAAAATTACATAATTTACCCCTCTTCTCCTAAAAAAAAGTCATTTTAACACATTTTAATCATCCATCCATCCATCCATCCATTTTCTGAGCCGCTTATCCTACATTTTAATCATGTGCAACCAATGTACATGTTCAAATTAATTACATTCAAAGGAGTCTTTTTTTTTCAGTGCATGTGCTGGAGTCACAAAGCGATTGTGAGGGCAATAGGTGGCATAAATGATCGCCTTGATCAATTAATAGGTGTCATTACAAATATCAGTGGTTCATTAAAAACACTGGTTAACAAATGAATTCTGAGTCCTTGCCTCCATTACATTGTTGAAATCAAATGTTGTCGGGCATGAATTGTTCATCATTACTAATTGTTCATGTGTCTCTGATGTGCAGATTTATTATAACAGTTTCCCATCATCACCTCTTAAGTGTCGCCAAAGCACCAAAAGCTGCAGAAACGTGCGTACGCCAGCCATGCAGTTGGCGTGAGGCACCGCACATTTCCACGTTCATTTCACTCTTGATACATCTGAACTTTGCCGTGAAAAAGAACTTACGCCACGTTTTTTTGCGTGCACACCTTTTGTACATGAGGCCCCTGGTGGTTCCAAAGAGACCACAGTGCGTTTCAGGGCCTTCAAAGCTGCTGAAATTCTTTTGTATCCTTCCCCAGATTTCTGCCTTGACACAATCCAGTCTTGGAGGTCTGCAGACAATTTCTTACACTTCATTGCTTGGCTTCTGCTCTGATATGCACTGCCAACAATGAGACCTTATATAGACAGATGTGTGCCATTCCAAATGATGTTCGATCAACTCAATTAACCACAGGTGGATCCCATTCAAGTTATAGAAGCATCTACATCTACAAGGATGATCAGTGGAAATCAGATGCACCTGAGCTTAAGTTTGTGTGTCATAGCAAAGGATGTGCATACTTATGTACGTATTATGTTTGAATGTTTACATTTTTTATAAATTTACACAAAAATGTCTGAAAATATGTTTTTACTTTGTCATTATGGGATATGAAATAGATTTTTTTTTTTAAAGAAAACTATTCTGAAATCATCTTTAGAATAAGTCTGTAACATAACAAAATGTGGAAAACGTGAAGGGGTGGGAATACTTTCTGGTGGCACTGTCGATCGACCAATACATTTCCTGCTTCAATTAAAATTCGTATCGAAATAGTCATCTTCACCTTGCTATTCTCATTTTGACCCCTAACAGTTGATCAACAGTACCTTGCCATTGCAAAGAGGGAAGTGGCCACTGAGCAAATGTGTCCACAGAGTGTCATCAACAGGTTGAAACAGAGGTAGTCACAGAAAGATATAAGAGTGGACATCCTTGGGAAAAAAACAAAAAACAACCTGTGGTGAATCCCAAAATTTCACCTCAAAGACCAGTCATGTTTAATGATATTTTTGAGTCAAAATGTAACATTTGTTTAGTATGCAGACTTTGCCATGAGGGCGGACCGATCTTAATCTGGACCAGCATCATACCAAGTCATCTAAGATTCATGCATTGGTCTCTCAGAGGCACGGCGGAGTACTGGTTAGCATGTCTGGCTCACAGTCAAGAGGTTGCAGGTTTGCATATGGGCTCTGTGGAGTTTGCATATTCACCCTAGCTTTTTGTGAGTAATGCACGTTAAGATAATCCTTTAACGATCCACAGAGACCAAAAGAGTGTTTACAAGCTAAAGATAATAATAAATACTCTAAAAACACATAATGAGAAACAGTTATATACTGGGACTTTTTGAAAGATAAAGTGGGCTGTCATGTTTTTGAGCTGCAGATGAAGCCAGATATTGAGTCTGTGGATGAGTCTATTGATTGAGGTTGGGGTGAGGGGGATGGAGTGAATAGAAGCGCTGGCTTAACAAGCTGCCCATCTGCCACAGCTCATCGTAGGTTGTCTAACTCTAGACCACGGAGCGGTCCTTCCTCACCAACTTGTTGACCTTGTTGATTTCACCAGTCTTGGTGCTGCCCCACCTCCAGCACACCACTGCCTGGTCACCAAAGAACGGTAGATGATCCTCAGGACCTTTTTTGCAAATACTGAATGCAAATACTGAGTCTCTGAAGGAAAAACAATCCACTTTGTGTATGACTGGGGTGGCGACTCCCGTTCATTCTGTAGTCCACCACCAACCCCTTGGTCTTGCTGATGTTGAGCTTCAGAGTCACTAGCAGAGGTTTGATTGCAGGCTGGGTGGGGTGTGTCAAACGTCTTGAAAATGTTCAGATTCAGCTCTGAAGCCAAGTCTGGGTTTTCATCAACTATTGGTGTCTATTGGCTGCGGCCCATCATCTTCTTCATACCACTCCACACTTCACTTGTGGTGCTCTGACCCATCTTGGTCACAATCTTGTCCTTGTAGTTGATTTTGGCCTCCCTCAGCTTCCTCTTTGAGACTTTGGACAGCCCTGAGCTCCTGCCAGTCCTACGCCATGAAGGCCCTTTTCTTTTGTCTGTTAATTATTCATGGCTTATTGTTGGGGAAGCAGTGGAGCGTTTTTGTTGGGACAATGTTGTTCTCACAGAAACAGATTTATTCTAATACACTGGGAGAGGTCTTCAATACTTCACCACCATATAGTATACCTCTTTAGAAACATCCTAGTCAATGACATCTGACTTACATCCTTCGGCGGAGGTAAGGCAAAATGTTGCCAGTGTGTCAGGCAGGCTGTCAGCTGCTTCACCTGTTGTGTGCATTTTTGATGTTTGCAACAGTTGTACAAACCGTCAACTCTCTGCTTGTCATGGATGTGTGTTATGGTTGTTGTCTTCCCCCTGTCTCGTACACACCTGCTCATGAGAGCATCTTCCCCACCTGTGCCTCATTTACCCTAATTACCCCATGCATTTACCCTCGTGTCTCATTCTTTCTGGTCGCCAGTTCGTTGTACCTTGTTGTCACGTTCCAGCATTCCTTGTTTCCATGTCACCGACTCATAGTAAGCCTAGACCCTGTTCTGATAATTGACCGTGCCTTTTTGCCTCACGTTTTTTGGATACTGTTGCCTCTGCGGATTGCTTGCCTATGTACCGACCTCTGCCCGTTTATTAAACCTCTCTTTTTGAAACTGTCCATTTGAATTGGAGTCGTGTATTTTGGGTCCTGTCCTTTGTTCCGTTCATGACACTGCTGGTGTATGATAGCCCAACGCTAATAGATCTGAGGATCACTGCTGGAAATGTGCGTAAATTGGACTATTACTGGGGCCGAGGAACGGAGCCTCCTTTCTTATAGGATATTCCTTTATACCTCAGACGCACTCTTGCGCCACTGCCTCGTCGTAAAAGGCACCGACGCCGGGGAAAGCGTGGTGGCTGCCCTGAGGAACTGAGGGCCGTGTTGGCACGTCCCGATCGAGGTGATTTTGAAGCTGGTCCTCGCCTGTGTGTCGCTCAACGTTCCCTGGACCCTGTTCCTCCCTGTCTGGTGACGTTGGCGGGCTCCAATGTGGCCTTCCAGTCTCGCGGCCCCTGCTCTCCATGTCTCCACTACCGCAGAGTGAATCTGGATTATCTGCACCCTCTGTGTCGGGCTTCCTCGTCAGCTATTCGCCCTGACCCGCCAGCTCCTGCTAGGTTCGGCCTGGTCAACGCCAGATCACTTGGGAATAAAACAATTTATCTATTATTTAAGGATTTCTTCATATCTCGGGAACTGGACTTCCTCTTTATCTCTGAGACCTGGCTGAGTGCTGGTAAGTCCTGCGTCTTTACGGAACTTTTACCTGATGAGTGCTGTTTTTTTAATTCTCCCCGGACATCTGGCCGAGGTGGAGGAATTGCGACTGTTTTTATAAGTGATTTTAAATGCAAACAGATATCACTGTCATCCCCCGCCAGGTTTGAACTGAGTCTGTTTGAACTGGGATATTCACACACGGTGTTGTGCGCGGTGGGTTATCGGCCTCCTCAATACAAGTATAACAAAGACTTTTTAACAGACTTCTCTATGTTCTGGGCGTATATTATGTGTAAATACGACTGGGTTCTTCTTGTTGGTGATTGTAATATTCACGTGTGTTGCCCCAAGAACCCATTAGCGAGTGACTTTCGAAGCATCATAGACTCGTTTAATGTTGTCCAGTCTGTAATTGGGCCAGCATGAATGTGATCACACACTGCATCTTGTTTTATCCTATGGTTTGCCTGTTTCTAATCTGGAGATCTGTGATGCTTTTTTTCTCTGATCATATTCATGAACTGTTTGAAGCTGCTGTTTACTTGTCAAACAGTCAAACCTTGCGATACTGCTTGGAGATGTCGAGTTATTAAGTCTTTCACTGGTGCTTACTTCTTGACTGCCTTCAGTCAAAAATGTGTTATACCTGTAAGTGTGTATAATTATACAGAGGCTCTGAACTATACATTGCGGCTCCATTAAAAAATAGAAGGCAAAAAAAAATAAGAATTAAAACAGAGGCTGGGCCCTGGATGAATTCAACAACCCGTGCTTCCAGACAGGCTTGTCGAAGAGAGAGAAAGTGGAAAAAGGGCAAATTACAAGTGTCTGTTCAAATGTTGAGAGACTCCTGGCGTCATTACCGACCCTCTGTGAAAGAGGCTAAGAAAAAATATTTTTCTGATATTGTTCTGTTATAGGCGGCATGGTGGGCAAACTGGTTAGAGCATCTGCCTCACAGTTCTGAGGACTGGGGTTCAATCCCCGGCCACGCCTGTGTGGAGTTTGTATGTTGTCCCCGTGCTTGCTTGGGTTTTCTCCGGGCACTCCGGTTTCCTCCCACATCCCAAAAACATGCATGGTAGGTTAATTGACAACTCTAAATTACCCGTAGGTGTGACTGTGAGTGTGAATGGTTGTTTGTTTGTATGTGCCCTGCGATTGGCTGGCAACCAGTTCAGGGTGTACCCCACCTCCTGCCGGATGATGGCTGGGATAGGCTCCAGCACGCCCGCGAGCCTCGTGAGGAGAAGCGGCTCAGAAAATGGATGGATGGATGGATGTTCTGTTAAACTCCCACAAGCCTCGTGTTCTGTTTAAGGTTATCCACTCTGCCTTGAATGCACCACAGACTGTTGGAATTGAGGGTTCCCCAGCTGTGTGTGAAAACTTTCTTCACTTTTTCCTTGATAAAGTTGCCTTTGCCACAGCACTTCGCTTTGATTCTTCAGTCGTTGTCCCCTGCTCTGCTATTTTAGACCATTATGAGCCTGTGACCCAGAAAATTATTGGTCATTTGAAGTCGTCAGGTTCACCAAGTGATATTGTCCCTCCCTGACTTTTTGAGGAGGTTTTGCCTTCTATTGGGCCATCATTTACTGCACTTATTAATAGTGGTCTGTCTGCAAGAGTGGTTCCCATTCATTTTAAACGTTGTGCAACCTTTGTTAAAAAACATGGCCAGGATCCCACTGTTTTGGCAAATTTTAGGCCTATCTCCAAATTGCCTTTCCTTTCTAAAATCTTGGAAAGGATTGTCTAGCCGGCACGGTGATCGACTGGTTAGAGCATCTGCCTCACAGTTCTGAGGACCGGGGTTCAATTCCCTGTGTAGCGTTTGCATGTTCTCCCCTGCCTGCGTGGGTTTTCTCCGGGCACTCCGGTTTCCTCCCACATCCCAAAAACATGCACGGTAGGTTAATTGACAACTCTAAAATGCCCGTAGGTGTGAATGTGAGTGCGAATGGTTGTTTGTTTGTATGTGCCCTGCAATTGGCACAAAACATGTTATTACCATTACACAAAATAGGATACTTAGTTTTCAAATCAGAAAACAAGGATAATAGTTTGTTCAAGTATTGTTTAAGTTACTGTAGAAGAAGGGTTTGGGAACAGAAAAATGAAACAGCACTAGCAGCACGGGAACCATTGCTGTTTTATTCTTGGAAGTGCACGACCAGTTGAGTGTCGTGCTGTTTTATGGCAGTATAGCCCACTGTTTGAGCCTGTTGGTAACTGCTGAGCACTGGTCTACATATTTTAAAATATATCTGATTTAATCAGCCATTCGCATTTTCACAGTATACATGCAGGTCCGTGTGTAATGAGACTTGCACGGCTTAATCTTTAAAATACTCAACTCAACTGATAGAGAGCACTTTGATAAACAACCATACCTGTAACAGTGTTGTACATAAATATGGAACATGAATTAAATTGAAAGCTTTTTTTGTCATTGTGTAGTGCGGATACAACGAAATTGGGGTAATGAAAAAATAAAACACTACCAGTAATAAAATAATAATGGCAAGCATTTACTTAGGATCAATTTTCATGAGGCAAAAAAAGCTTTGCCTACTGTTGATGCAGTAGAGACTTTGTCTTGGTGAATGTTCATGTTCCGTCTTCTTTGTAGTATGGTGTCACTGTTAAAAGTGTAAAAGAAAAAGTTGAATCACTGAACATAATGGATTGCACGCCACAGTGTTGGCTGGAAGAGATATCCCTTCATCTTTAAAAAGTAAAACACTCGCACCTCGTAAAGTACCAGCACAGAACCATTGAATATACCTTTTACACCAGTGATTCTCAACTGGTGGGTTGGGACCCAAAAGTGGGTCACAGAGCCTGTAAAAAATTACAGGGGGTCTTAGTTTTCAACAGTACAGACATGACATTTTAAAGTTACTGACGGTGTAAGAATGTTTTCACGTGGTGCAAGAAGGCACGCTCCGTTAATACTGCATATTCTGTTTTTCATTGGATTGTTTTACATTTATGGCATACAAGTGTCATATGTGTGTGTGTGTGTGTGTTCCGGGTTTTGTCTTCCCCCCCTGTTTCACACACACCTGCTCATGTGAGCATCTTCATCACCTGTGCCTCGTTCACCCTAATTACCCCTTGTATATAACCTCGTGTCTCATTTCCTCTCGTTGCCAGTTCGTTGTACCTTGTCGTCGCGTTCCAGCATTCCTTGTTTCCACGTCATAGATTCACAGTAAGACCTGACCCTGTTCCGATTATCGACCTTGTCTCTTTGCCTCATGTTTTTGGATACTGTTGCCTCTCTTGGATTGCCTGCCTGTGTACCGACCTATGCCCGTCTATTAAACCTCTCTTTTTGGAAACTGTCAATTTGTTTTGGAGTCGTGCATTTTTGGGTCCTATCCTCTGTTCCGTTCATGACAGAACGAACTGGCCAGAACATGGACCCAGCAGACTCAGACCCGGTGCGCAAAGCCCTTCAAGCGCAGGGTCAACGCCTCGCGAAGCAGGATGAGCAGATTGCCGCCCTCCACCTTCATCTAGAGGGACTGTCAAGGAATCAGGACAATATGATGAGACAGGTGGCCTCGCAGTTTGAACTTCTTTTGAAATTTTTTCAAGAGAAGGAACCAGTGGGCACCACACCCAGTACTGCCACGGTATTTCCGTGTGAGGTAGTCACCATGCAGCCACCTGCCACCTCCGCTGCTGTCTGCCCACAGCTCTCTCGACCGGAGAGGTTCTCTGGAGAATCTGGGAACATTAAGCCGTTCATCACGCAGTGCGAACTCCACTTTGAACTGCAGGGAGACGCCTTCCCCACCGAGCGGGCAAAGATCGCATTCGTCATTTCCCACCTGACTGGTCGTGCGGAGGCGTGGGCTACTGCTGAATGGAGCCGCAATTCCGCCGCGTGTCATTCATGGGCTTTTTTCGTCAAGACTATGGAGCAAATTTTTCAATTTTCCACTCCTGATCGTGAGGCAGCTCGCTCCCTTGTCACCTTACAACAAGGCAAGCGCAGGGTGTCAGATTACGCGATTGAGTTTCGCATTCTAGCAGCTGAGACTCATTGGAATAATCGGGCGCTACTCGATGCCTTTTTTCAAGGACTATCCCCCGCCGTCAAGGATCATTTAGTCCCGCTAGACCTGCCACCCGACTTGGACACTCTCATCGCTCTCGCCCTCAAGATCGACAGAAGGCTTTTGGATCGCGAGCTGGATGGAGATCGGCGGAGGGATGCTTCACCGCGCACTTGGAGGACGAGCCTCGGTGACAAACCAAACCAAGGCAGATTCCCTGCTGCCAGTCTCAATCCACTGGCTAGCGTCACCACGGATGAGCCCATGCAACGGGGCAGGTTCCGTCTCTCCTCTGAGGAACGTCAACGCCGGCTGAGGGAAGGGCGGTGCTTCTACTGCGGTCAGTTGGGTCATTCCGTGAGCAACTGTCACGTCAAAGTTGCCGGTGCCGGTAGCCAGGGCACGGGAGAGGTGAGTCTGAATTTCATTAAGGAAGACCCTACACGGGTTCTTCCTAAAGTGACACTAGGCTCTCCTGATTTATCTCAAGTGCCCACCTGTTATCAGGATATTAAAGATGTTTTTTCCAAGTCCAAGGCCAAATCCCTTCCACCCCACAGACCTTATGACTGTGCTATTGACTTGCTGCCTGGAACCACACCCCCACGAGGGAGGTTGTTCTCTCTTTCAGGGCCGGAACACAAGGCCATGAAGGAATACATAGAAGAATCACTGGCAGCCGGGATCATTCACCCATCTTCATCCCCTGCGGGAGCAGGATTTTTCTTCGTGGACAAGAAAGACAAGACCCTGCGACCCTGTATCGATTACCGGGGTCTCAATGAGATCACGGTAAAAAACAGGTACCCTCTTCCTCTCATCTCCACCGCCTTTGAGTTCCTGGAGGGAGCCAAGATTTTCACAAAACTGGACTTAAGAAATGCATATCATCTAGTCAGGATAAGGGAGGGGGATGAATGGAAAACAGCATTTAACACACCAACGGGACATTATGAATATTTGGTAATGCCTTTTGGGCTTACTAACGCTCCAGCTGTTTTCCAGAACCTTGTCAACGATGTCCTGCGCGACATGTTGAATGTTTATGTTTTTGTTTATTTAGATGATATTCTGATATTCTCCCCGGATGAGGAGACTCACATTATTCATGTCCGCTCTGTTTTGCAGCAGTTACTGCAGAATCAACTCTATGTCAAGGCTGAGAAATGTGAGTTCCACCGGGCGTCCGTTTCTTTTCTGGGTTTCGTCCTGGCTCAAGGTGAAGTCAAGATGGACCCTTGCAAAGTCGATGCCGTTATTAATTGGCCTACTCCCACGTCACGCAAAGATGTACAAAGGTTCTTAGGGTTCGCAAACTTCTACAGGAAATTCATCAGGAATTTCAGTTCTATAGCCTCTCCTTTGCATGATCTTACCTCGCCACACAAACCTTTTGTATGGAACCCGCTTTGTCATGCAGCTTTTCAAAAACTTAAGTCGAGCTTTACCTCCGCTCCCATCCTTACTTTGCCAGATCTCAAACAGCAGTTTGTGGTAGAAGTCGATGCGTCTGATGCCGGAATAGGAGCAGTGCTCTCCCAGAAGTCTCTCAAGGATGAGAAGTTACATCCTTGTGCGTTTCTCTCCAAAAAATTGACCCCAGCTGAAAAAAATTAGGACATTGGCGACCGTGAACTGTTGGCAGTCAAGGTGGCTTTGATGGAGTGGAGGCACTGGCTAGAGGGGGCACATACTCCGTTTTTAGTATGGACAGATCACAAGAACCTTGAATATATTAAAACTGCCAAAAGATTAAATGCGAGGCAGGCTAGATGGGCTCTTTTCTTCTCTAGATTTAATTTTACGTTATCATACCGACCGGGTAATAAAAATGGTAAGCCAGATGCTTTGTCACGCATTTTCTCCGAGGAGAGTTCTTTGTCCGACCCTAAGACTATTTTGCCTAAGTCATGCTTCATTTCCGCTTTTGTTTGGGACATTGAGACTGCGGTTGAAGGGGCTCTGAAAGACACTCCTAGCCCTGAAGATTGCCCCGAGAACAGGCTTTATGTGGTTCCGACCTTAAGGGGAAAAGTCATCCACTGGGCTCACACGAACCGAACGGTATGTCACCCAGGCATTGCCAAGACGCTATCAGTGGTCGAACAGCGCTTTTGGTGGCCTAATGTTAGGAGGGATGTTAGCGATTACGTCAATGCTTGCCAGGTATGTGCTGCTAACAAGGCCTCTCATCAACGTCCTTCTGGGGAGTTGCGACCCCTGCCAATACCACAACGTCCTTGGTCAGACATTTCCGTAGACTTTGTTACAGGATTACCGGCCTCTAAAGGCAATACCACCATTCTTACAGTTGTTGACAGGTTCTCTAAGATGGCGCACTTCATTGCACTTCCAAAACTCCCCTCAGCTAAAGACACTGCCGAGCTAATGATTAATCAGGTTTTTAAGTTCCATGGTTTCCCCAAGAATGTGGTGTCTGATAGGGGTCCCCAATTCATTTCGCAATTTTGGAAGGAGTTTTGTAAACTCATAGGTGCTACCGTCAGTCTGTCATCCGGGTTTCATCCTGAAACCAACGGCCAAACCGAGAGGCTGAACCAGGACCTGGAGACGGGGCTCCGATGTCTCGCTTCACAGGAGCCGCGATCCTGGTCTCAGAAACTGGTTTGGGTCGAATTCTCCCACAATTCCCTCCCCTCTGCATCCACTGGTCTATCGCCTTTTCACGTTGTGCATGGTTACCAACCATCTCTGTTTCCTGCCATAGCCCCAGAATCCACAGTTCCAGCGGCATTAACCTTGGTGAGACGCTGTAGGAGGACCTGGGAGCGAGCCCGCCAGATGCTGCTGCGCCAGGGACGGTCCTACAAAGCCGCTGCTGACCGTCGGAGGACACCGGCCCCGAACTACAAAGTGGGTCAGCGAGTTTGGCTTTCGACCAAACATATTCCACTCCGGGTGGAGTCCAAGAAGCTCGCTCCCAGGTTCGTTGGGCCCTTCCCCATCACAAAAATAATCAACCTGTCACCGTGAAGCTGAGGCTCCCAAGGTCTATGCGGGTCCACCCTACTTTTCACGTCAGCCTACTCAAGCCAGCCCGGGAGTCCCCTCTGGTCCCGCCTTCCAGGCCCCCTCCTCCCCCCCGGTTTGTGGATGGGGGCCCTGTCTTCTCTGTGAAGCGGCTGTTGTCATCTCGTCGGAGGGGCAGGGGGTTTCAATATCTGGTGGACTGGGAGGGCTATGGGCCTGAGGAGCGTTCCTGGGTACCGTCTGCGTTTATCGTGGATGATTCGCTCATTCGGGACTTCCACGTTGCGCATCCAGGGGCCCCAGGGCCGTCTGGGGCCGGCCGTTAAGGGGGGGGGGTACTGTCATATGTGTGTGTGTGTGTGTGTTCCGGGTTTTGTCTTCCCCCCCTGTTTCACACACACCTGCTCATGTGAGCATCTTCATCACCTGTGCCTCGTTCACCCTAATTACCCCTTGTATATAACCTCGTGTCTCATTTCCTCTCGTTGCCAGTTCGTTGTACCTTGTCGTCGCGTTCCAGCATTCCTTGTTTCCACGTCATAGATTCACAGTAAGACCTGACCCTGTTCCGATTATCGACCTTGTCTCTTTGCCTCATGTTTTTGGATACTGTTGCCTCTCTTGGATTGCCTGCCTGTGTACCGACCTATGCCCGTCTATTAAACCTCTCTTTTTGGAAACTGTCAATTTGTTTTGGAGTCGTGCATTTTTGGGTCCTATCCTCTGTTCCGTTCATGACAACAAGTGTTTTTCATACAAATGTTTACTGTAAGTATGACTTTGATACACTGTTAGCATACAGTAGGTTAGTGATAGACTATGGCATGTTTCAACTTGCGTACAGATTCGGGTTATGTCGCCACTGTAAGGAGCAGTGAAATATTTAACAGGCATCTCAAGTCAGAATTGCTTTATATTTGGAAAACAACATTTTGATAGGCATGAATCAGAAACATTATTACTTGGGATGTAAACACAACCTACAGCGACACTCAAACAGCTTCTCACATAAAACATGCCATTGGTGTTTTGAAAGCATAATAACAGTCCTGATTGTTAAACTCTTACAGTTGCTTTGGTCTGCCGCCTTCATTTCCTAAAAAGAAAACAAACTATTGATGTTGCACGTTCATAAAAAGAGGAGTCATTTTGTGCATGCAGTCGTCATGTTAATCATCGTTTCTAACTAATATGCTTTGAAAGGCTCTTTGAACATGTAAGCATTTGTAGTTAAAAAAAAAAAATTGGACTGTATTTCCATTATTGCTTAAATTCTTATAAAGTGGGTCGTGACTTGTCGACAAAAAGAAAATACGGGTCTGGTTGTCGGCACGGTGAGCAACTGTTTAGCACATATGCCTCACAGTTCCGAGGACTGGGGTTCAAATCCCGGCCCCGCCTGTGTGGAGTTTGCATGTTCTCCCCATGCCTGTGTGGGTTTTCTCATGGTACTCCGATTTTCTCCCACATCTCAAAAATATGCGTGGTAGGTTGATTGAAGACTCTAAATTGCCTGTAGGTGTGAATGTGAGAGGGAATGGCTTGTTTGTTTCTACAGTATGTGTCATGGTCGGTGTCCTGCAGTCCCCCTTTTTCGAGCTTGGAGCCAGTTCAGGGTGTACACTGGCCCTCTTCCGAAGATAGCTAGGATAGGCTCCAGCACGCCCGCGACCCTAGTGAGGAGAAGCGGCTCAGAAAATGGATGGATGGATGGATAGTTCCGCTTGTGATAACAGTTGAGAACTATTGTATTACACATCACCAGGTTATCATATTATTTTTTCCGTCAGATGGCCTCCCAGTAGCTTGAAACAAATGGACACGGGAAACTCATACGCACTTTCCCTTTCCACCGGAAAAGCTTAGTGTTGCTGTGCATATAGTCCATTGTGGCAAATAGCCTCGGATGGAATGAAGGCGCTAAATACTCAGTAAAAGATGGGCCTGGTCTGTTGAGTGACGTTAAAGTCAGCGAATGATAATACAGAATTGGCTAGCTGTTAACTGGCTAAACGTTAGCCACTTACTGTATGTGTTCATCACTGGAGGCCATCAGCGGGTCGTCTAAATACGTGCTTGTATTTACTCTATATTGTTACGATTTGTTTAGTTTAGTAAAGCGTTCGAGAACGTGCACAAATTGCTGTGTCTATATTCCCTGTGAATGGATTGCAATTCTCTCTAACTAGCAACAGTAGGCTATTGTTAAATATATTCTAGAAGTTATCATTTATTTGCTTAGCTTGCATTAGTATTATGGACGATTTTAGATGTCTCGCCTTCAAAAAGATGACTCAGCATCATCCGATGGAAGGGCGCCTGGACCAAGGACGTGATCGGATGTGGTCGGGGACGTGACAGGAGTTGGTCCAATGTTTTGTGTTGTGTCTTATTGTTTAGAACATTATGTCTGGGAAAACCCCTCCTATTTTCAAATAAATGCAGGAGCGACGGGGGAGATTGTTAGAGCGTGTTGAGAGGCTGTGATCTGAACAATCTCCCATACGCCCTCCTCATGAGAAAAAGAAACCAGCGTCTTCATTCCTTTTGTGTCTATTTTTTATAATGTTGGGTAAGATAAATCCAACATTAAATTGGTCCTTCGACCGGGATGTCAACACACCCGAGGATTCCAGTTGTGGAGCCGACTTCCAGTTAAGAGACCGTGGCCACGGCAAGTAAGACCCTTTACGGGACTGGTCTTCGTTCTCCTCAACTGGGATCTGAAGGTTGACGACAATCCACAGGATTGAAGACGACTGGTGAGTTAAATTTTAAATTTTTTTTTAGGAAAAAGGACGCCGGAGTCCACAAATTCCGCGAGGACGGCGGAGTCCTGTACGTACTTAAATTCCGTGTTTAATAAACCTTCTGTAATACTAGTCACTGGCAAGTAAGGGACGGCGGAGTCCGACATATTCCGCGAGGATGCCGGAGTCCTGTACGTACTTAAATTCCGTGTTTAATGAATAAAGAAACTAGGAAAGTTTCGTGGCGTCGTAGTTAAATTCCGTATAGGACGGCGGAGTCCTCTGACGAGCCAGTGTGAATGAAAACTGTTTGAATGAGAGTGTAAATGGGAAATGGGAAACCACTAGGTTTTTCATTCCATACCAAAACAGTGGGAAAGTAAACGGTGGACTTTTGTGGATGCAAAGGCAAGAATTCTCCACTCGAAAGAGTTGAAGTGAGAATTACCACAGAAAGTAAATTTGAATCACCGTCCTACTGAAAAAAAAACAAAAAACAGTGTTTTAGACTACCCTAGGTAGTATTACACTGAACTAAATGGGGAAAGGAAGTAGTAAAATAAAAAACAGGAATACACTGCAGTGTAAAGGTTGGAGGTTCATTAAATTAAATTTGAAAGAAAAAAAAAAAACAGGATCCTGATAAAATTTAATATTTAGAGACAGGGATAACCGAACACGGCTTTAATGGTTGGTTAAATACACAAAAAATAGCCGCGTTGCAGGAATCAAATTATATAAAAAATAAAAGACAAGCCACCGTTAAACGTGGGAAAGGCCCTGTTGTCTGCAGCCTTGCAGCTTATCACAAAAATAGAAGATAAAAAAGAATGTGATGAGCTGCAGTAATACAGAGCATGCGTACCAAACCCACGCACATTGTTAAATTCATTAAGACCAGACGCTACTGTGTTTACAGTAGTGGACATTAATGCATTAATGCAGTAATGCATTCTTTTCAGTACCAATAGAAAATAACAGTCAATTTTGGTTTGCATTCACATTTGAGGAAAAAAAAAATATATATATATACATTTACTAGATTACCGCAAGGTTACTGTGAAAGTCCAACTATTTATTCACAAGTTATGACAACACGCATGTCTTCTGGCATCTACAGATGGAGAGACATGCAAAGATTCATTGACCTTACTGCATCATCTAACAGAAGAGGGACATAAAGTTAACAAAAATAAATTGCAATGATGTAAAAGACAAGTTAAATATCTAGGCCATAATTTAAGGATAGGAGGAAAGACTAATTAGAAGACAGGAGAGCTGTAGTCTTAAAAAATCCTAAACCACAGACGAAGAAACATATAATAATCATTTTTAGGTCTGACAAATTATTGTAGAGCATGGATTCCAAACCATGCGGAAATTGTTGCACCATTGTCAAAATTAATGTATGAAAACAACCTTAAAATGACATCACCTGTTTAATGGAGTACAGAGGCAGAAAAGGCCTTCTGTGACATTAAACAACATTTGGTGTCCAGTGCTGCGCTAGGCCTTCCAAATTTAATGATAAAACATTCATTCAAATGGTAGATTGTAAAAGCTATTGCATGACCTCCGTACTTACACAACAATACGGTGATAAGCTAAGACCAATAGCTTATTTTTCAACTAGAGAGCAGTTCACCCTAAAGGTCCCACATACAGTGTCTGCTCTCCTATTGCAAACCAATATGGCGTTTTTATCACCTGCAAGACATTTATCTTGCATTGCCATCTTGCTATCACAACCACATTTGACTGTTGAGCGATGCACAACCTTAAATCCAGCCACACTAATACCCTTACTTGATGAAGGCACGCAGCATGATTGACAGGAATTGGCTGAACAAGCTGCTGAATTAGTAGCATTAATCGAGGCATGCAAACTAATGATAAATAAAGATGGTACAATCTATACTGATAGCCAATATGAGTATTCCACAACAAGACCGCAATTATTGGGAAAAACAAAGTGCAAAACTACAAAATGAAATTTACATTAGCACAGGGAAAAAAAAAAAAAAAAAAAAACCTATTCAAATGGGCTGCTACATTGAGACATGCTGTGTCACATGTCTCAACCGGAGGGATGGTGGCACAGATAGATTGACACTTTACAGCCCTAAAAAATAGCAGAAAGAAACACGTGGGTTCATTTAACACACTGTAAAAGAGTCATTTCAGCTGAGTACTCAAATAGGGAAGGTGAGCAAAAGTCTGATAACGGAGCGGGAGCAGATGTGTAGATTCTGAAAACGCTTGCTGGTCAGTGAAGAAAAAAGACACCAACCCTTTTAGTGAGAACTCAGCAGAAAGGCACACCCACGTTGGTTATGAGATTCGATAAGTTGTTACGTAGCAACTTTGGCTACTATGATGTTGGTTTTGTTTTTGTGGTACATGGGACGTCCCACCCTCAATGATAAAACCCATTTTTTAGATAGAAAATCACCTACCAACTGGACCAATATGACGAACCCAATAATACAAATTTTTTGAATCATTAACTCGTATCAAAAGGAGTACAGCTGATGATCAAAATTGTGGGCATGGCCTCCTAATGCGGCAAAACGGTTTAATATTTTGTGCCCCCAAAATCAAGCTGCTTTAATCATAATTCCATATGCGGCTCTCACCAATGATGCTCAAGAGAATGGGCAGAATTGGGGATTTAGATATGACTGGTATGCAACTATAGGTTTTGAATGGAAACACCTTATTGGTGAAACAGGTTATGATTGGTCCAGTTGGTCAAAAAAAAAAAAACTGCAAAAGAACGTAGAAAGAAGTTTAACCTAAGCAAAACGGCCCATAGTTTAATATTGAAATACAAATCAAGTCACCCAATGTGTTTGATAGTGAGCTTGTGGGCCTATTCTGGTGGAAAAGATCCCCACTTCCAAGTAGTATTGTGTTATAGGAACCGTGTTAAACCAAAAATGCCATTGAAAACTTCAAAGAAAGGTGGACAAATTTTAATGGTTAACAACATAACTACTGATGATTGGTTCCTTGTTGTCACAGGAGTTTCAGGACAAAATAACAATTGGTTACTATTGATGGAACAAGCAGCAAATGTAGCGAGAAAAGATTGTGTTGTTTGCATGGGTCCCAGGCCTTTGTTGCGCATAGTTCCGGCATAATTATCACAAGATTGTATTATTCCATTTGCACACTGATTGAGGAGCATCTGCAACATTTGCACAACCATTGTCCCAGATTATCGCACTACTCGTCACTTTAAACCGCATACACTCCTTGAAGTCTCAGCGCCCTTTGCACAATGGTCATTGCACCGGACTATTGCGATATTAGTCATTCGAACTGCTCTAAGTGCTAGAGGACTCTGCATCTTTTTGCACAATTGTTTTTTGTCAATGTCTTTATGTCTCCAAAGTGTTCTGTAAATTGACTGTCTGTTGTACTAGAGCGGCTCCAACTACCGGAGACAAATTCCTTGTGTGTTTTGGACATACTTGACAAAAAAGAGATTTATCCTGGCAGAGGCAAAATTATCCAACATAGAACATACATGGTGTTCCTCGTGGGGTTCCTAATCAATACAAATTAGCTGACCAAGTTGCAGGAGGATTTGAATACTTCATATGCTGTTGGTGTACGATTAATAAAAATGTTGATGGGATAAACTATATCCACTTCAATGTAGAGAGATTAGGACATTGGACTCAGAGTGGGTTGGAAGCTGTGCACGAGCAGCTCAAGGACGTTCCAAAGACCGCATAGCTGTCGACATGCTCCTCGCAAGAGAGGGAGGTGTTTGCGGTATGTTTGGAGAACAAACAATACTGCTTCAGGTGGCAGCTTGACCAGAGCCATCGATGGTCTACGGACCCTCAATCAACACTCCTTGTGAAACAGCTGAATGGACGTTTTTGGTAAATATAAAACCCTAATTTCACCAATATTGATATCAATTGCTGTTTTTGCAGCCATTCTGACATTGTGCGGATGTTGTTGTATCCCATGCATTCGGGCATTAATCAGTAAATTAATCACCACAGCCATAACCCACATGGAACCGTATGGAGCAGATTTATCCTTTATTGGAGGTTGATAATAATGACGATGATGATGATGATGATGTTGTTTTACCTGATTTGTTTCCTGATCCAGGTGATTACGATGTTTAAACTACAACATTCATGTATGACAAGTTTACTCTGAGTGTAAATGTATTTGTTTCATAAAAATGATTCTACAGTTAAAAATCGAAATGAAGTGCCTGTAAGATGATATGAGAATTTGTGCAAATACATGATAAACAGGAGGGAAATGTTAAATATATTCTAGAAGTTATCATTTATTTGCTTAGCTTGCATTAGTATTATGGACGATTTTAGATGTCTCGCCTTCAAAAAGATGACTCAGCATCATCCGATGGAAGGGCGCCTGGACCAAGGACGTGATCGGATGTGGTCGGGGACGTGACAGGTGTTGGTCCAATGTTTTGTGTTGTGTCTTATTGTTTAGAACATTATGTCTGGGAAAACCCCTCCTATTTTCAAATAAATGCAGGAGCGACGGGGGAGATTGTTAGAGCGTGTTGAGAGGCTGTGATCTGAACAATCTCCCATACGCCCTCCTCATGAGAAAAAGAAACCAGCGTCTTCATTCCTTTTGTGTCTATTTTTTATAATGTTGGGTAAGATAAATCCAACAGCTATATTATATTAAAATGTTTACCGTAGACGTGCAGTTGTGTAAGTTGCACTTTTATTAAGTGTGAAATTATCTCAAACTTTGAAAATATTTCGCACTCGTTCGTCCTGGCTTGAGCTTATTGCTACGTGGGTCTGTAGTACCGGTTCGTGTGAAGAAATAATCATCAAAAAATCACACAATATAGCAAATAATCTGCAATACAGTCACTGATGGTGTAGTGGTACACTCGCCTGACTTTGGTGCGGGCAGCGTGGGTTCACTTCCCACTCAGTGACGCTGTGAATGTGAGTGCGAATGGTTGTCAGTGTCTATATGTGCCCTGCGACTGACGAGCGACCAGTTCAGGGTGTAGTCCGCCTTTCACCCAAAGTCAGCTGGGATAGCCCCGCGACCCTAACCAGGATAAGCGGTGTTGAAAATGGATGGATGGAATCTGCGATACAAGTATGATAAAAAAATAAATCTGTGATGTGATGCACCCGCAAAAGGTGAACCGCAACATGGCGAGGGACGACTGTATTTGTATTTTAATCATACCTAAGATGTCAGTCCAGGTGCATTGCCATCACAATATGTAATCGCTAGTAACAAACACAGAATATTTTTTTTTTTAAATCACTTTAAATGCTTACACTGTTCAATATATTGCATCTTTAAGTGTGCTTGTCTGTAACTGCCTCCTCCTCCATATCAAGATAAAAAAGAAGATAAACAAGCACTGTGGGAGGGGATGGACATGAAAATGCCAAAGAGGTGAACTGGAATGAAAAATAGAAACACGCAAACATCCAAATGGACCCGAGTCACGCTCCAGATAACCTTGAGAAAAACATTTGGGGGTTGCTTCATCTTGAATTGAAGATGCGTGATGTCTTTGAGTCTGCGATGCTAGGCTAAAAAAAAAAAAAAAAAAAGTGCTTAAGCCTCAGCCACGAGCTGCAAATAACATAATGAAATGAAAATAATTTGCCCAACTTTTAATTTATCTTTTATTACCTTTATACTAAATCAAACAATCATTGACACTATTTAAATAAGTAAATAAATGAATGAATACAATTTGGAGCCTTTCCCTAACATTTCACGACATCAAACATTTCAACAATAATTATCAAAATGGATAAATATTTTTCTTAACAATCATTATTCAAATATTTGATCAAATAACTAATCTTAAAACAACTGAACTTTCTCTACATTTTCACCAACTAAATTATTCAAACAATTGAAATAAGCAATAATAATACTACACGTATAAGATCAAATGTGTAGCGTATATTGGCATTTTGATAAAACGGAATTTGTTTAAGAAATAAATTTGTCGAAGCAGCGACGCCTGCATTCCTGCTGAATCAGCGTGATTTGACGCTTAGCGTTATCCATCCATCCATTTTCTGAGCCGTTTCTCCTCACTAGGGTCGCGGGCGTGCTGGAGCCTATCCCAGCTGTCATCGGGCAGGAGGCGGGGTACACCCTGAACTGGTTGCCAGCCAATCGCAGGGCACATAGGAACAAACAACCATTCGCACTCACAGTCATGCCTACGGGCAATTTAGAGTCTCCAATTCATGCATGTTTTTGAGATGTGGGAGGAAACCGGAGTGCCCGGAGAAAACCCACGCAGGCACGGGGAGAACATGCAAACTCCACACAGGCGGGGCCGGGGATTGATCCCCGGACCTCAGAACTGTGAGGCTGACGCTCTAACCAGTCGTCCACCGTGCCGCCTGCTTAGCGTTATAAATCAAGCTATTTTGTATCGTAAAGGGCACCATTTCACCTTTTATATCGATAAAATTTAGGAGAAAGGGGCGACAAACCTTTTATCAGTCTCATAATCTAAAGGTTGCTACATTTTATGAAATACGAGTTCTAGATGACAAAGGCTTACTTAAACTCAAAACACACAAAACAAAACCAAGAGTGGAATTTTATAGAATATTTAATTCAATCTATGAGGGAGCTATAGGGAAACACAAAGAGGCTAACTACAGGAAGAAAACAACACTAATACTGGTGAAAGCAAGAAAAAAATAGGCGTACCAAAAGGGAAATAGGACATCGTGTGCTGCTGGGCTAAAAATGTGAATGTGAGCGTTTAATGCGATGAGTCAAAGCGAGAGAGAGCAAAGTTGGGATTTGTGTGACGCTAGTAATTTCCCAAAAATTATTAGGCACTAATTTTGTACATTTTGGCAACGATTGCAGTGTCTACTCACAACCTTAGATCAGTTAGTCGGTGGGATCGTCTGTCTCAGTCGTCTCAGGAGGTGAGGAGGTAGGTTTGGTTGACGAAAAAGATGCGGAAAAATAAAACAAAAACAAGAGGCGAAAGAAGAAAAATTGTTGTCCCGTTGGGATGCGCTCGTAACATTCCTTCTTAGTGAGCTTGCTATGGGCTTCGATCTCAACTGCGGGTGTACTAGGTACAGATCCAGGGGATGAACAGCTCAAACTAGGAAATGATCGAAGCTGCATGGCCAGCTTTTTCGATCAGACTATGCCGCCGCCATTGTCACGCAAGTGGTTGCGCCACCAGGGGACAACGGAACAAAGGGAGGGGGAAGGGGTTGGCCAAAGGGCACCCCAGAGCTGTGGAGAGGTTAGGGAGAGCCTGGAAGCAAGACAAGAGCCGGCTAGACACCAAAAAGAGTGGCAGAGGAGGGAGCCACAGGTTAAATACCCAGGGGCCGTGATCAAGAGGGACGGAGAAACCTGGAGAAGACCACACCCATCAGCTTGAATCTAGTCTACAATTTTGACCCATAAAATTTATTTTAAATCATATAGTAATATAAAATACTCACAACTTTGTACTCTTTACTCATATATCAAGCATATAGAATGACTGTTTAAACTTTAGGCTTGGCAAATCAACTGCTTATGGTTCAATTACATTTCATGCTGCTTGGCTTCAAACCAAGATAAACAGTTCTCAAAGCCTCGCAGTCGCACCTGTAAAGTTGGCACACTGACACAGACATCAATGCATACATTTGGAATGTTCCTGCAGAGTTGGTGAAATATCAAAACGGGCATTTTATCTTCAGTTAGTAACAACTTTGACTGGAAGTTCATGGGTTGCAGTACTCTCAAACGCCAGTGGGTGGCGCCTTGCGTGCACATTTGAATATTAAGCAAACAGTTCATTGCTGTATTCGTCGATCTGTCCCTTTTGGCTGCTGTCCAGTAGGGGACCCAACCAGGGGGATGCCACTGACCCCCCAGGACCCAGGGAGGTCTGAGTCCGACCGAGGCGCCCTGACCAGTCGAAAAGGGAGGGGCATGGGGACCACCCCCAGGCAGGAGACATTCAGTACAAGTGACCCTGTTCCATTGCCGAGGCGGCCGACTGGAGCTGTGTCCGTAAGGTGCTCGGTGCTTGTAGTGGCGGCAACCCCCGAACCCATTGGTGGACACCAGTGTTGAGGTATGCTGTCAAGCTGAAGAATGAGTCCTATTGGGCCTTTGTGGCCTGTGGGACTCCTAAGGCAGCTGATGGGGACCGGCTGGCCAATCGGAATGCAGCTTTGGTGGTCGCTGAGGCAAAACCCCAGGCCTGGGAGGAGTTCGGTGAGGCCATGGAGAAAGACTTCCGGATGGCTTTGAGGAAATTATGGTCTACCATCCGGCATCTCAAGAAGAGGAAGCAGTCCACCATCAACACTGTATATAGTGGGGATGTGGCACTGCTGACCTCGACTCAGGACGTTGTGAGCCGGTGGGGAGAATACTTCGAAGACCTCCTCAATTCCACCCACACGCCTTCCCATGAGGGAGCAGAGTCTGGGTTCTCTGAGGCGGGCTCTCCTATCTCTGGGGTTGAGGTCATCGAGGTGGTTAAAAAGGTCCTTGGTGGCAAGGCCCCGGGGGTGGATGAGATTTGCCCAGAGTTACTAAAGGCTCTGGATGTTGTGGGGCTGTCCTGGTTGACACACCTCTGTAACATCGCGTGGACTTTGGGGACAGTGCCTCTGGATTGGCAGATTGGTGGTCCACCTTTTTAAGAAGGGGCACCAGAGGGTGTGTTCCAACTACAGGGGGATCACACTCCTCAGCCTCCCTGGTAAGATCTATTCAGGGGTGCTGGTCCATCGGGAAGTCGAGTCTCAGATTCAGGAGGAGCAGTGTGGTTTTTGTCCTGGCCGTAGAAGAGTAAACCAGCTCTACACCCTTGGTTGGACTGGAGTTTGTCCAACCAGTCTACGTGTTTTGTGGACTTGGAGAAGGTGTTCGACCATGTCCCTCGGGATGTTCTGTGCGGGGTGGTTCGCAAGTATGGGATACCGAACCCACTGAAATGGGCTGTTCGGTCCCTGTACGACCAGTGTCAGAGTTTGATCCGCATTGCCGGCAGTATGTCAGATTAATTTCCGGTGAGGGTTGGACTCCGCCAAGGTTGCCCTTTGTCACCGATTCTATTCCTAAATTTTATGAACAGAATTTCTAGGCGCAGCAAAGGCGTCGAGGGGGTCCGGTTTGGTTCAGTGGGTACAGAAAGTATTCAGACCCCCTTAAATGTGTCACTCTTTGTTATATTGCAGCCATTTGCTAAAATCCTTTAAGTTTATTTTTGTCCCCCATATTGACAGAAAAAAATGGAAACCGGACGTACAGCTCCAATCTCTTCATCAAGTTTGCGGTGGGTCTCATCAGCAATGGGGATGAGACTGGCTACAGGAGTGAGGATAGACACCTTACCGGGTGGTGCATGTGGACTTCAGGAGCGCGCGCGTCCAACATGCTCCCCTGAACATCAACGGTGCTGCGGTGGAGAGAGTGTGCAGCACCAAGTTCCTGGGAGTGCACATCACCGAGAACCTCTCCTGGACCAGCAACACCTCATCAGTGGCCAAGAAAGCTCACCAGCGTCTCTACTTCCTTTCCAAGCTGAGAAGAGCCAGAGCCCCGACCCCTGTCATGTGCTCGTTCTACAGAGGGACCATAGAGAGTATCCTGACCAACTGCATCATTGTGTGGTATGGAGCCTGCACTGCATCCTGCCACAAGACTCTCCATCGCATAGTGAGGGCAGCTGAGAAGATCATCGGAACTTCTCTTCCCTTCCTGCAGGACATTTACAAGGCCTGCCTCATCCCGCAAAGCCCTCTGCATAGAGAGGGATGCCACCAATCAATCACACAGCCTCTTCAGTCTGCTGCCATCAGGGAGGAAACTCAAAGATAGTTTTAGTCATCAGGCTGTCAGGAATCTGAACTCTATGCCCGCTCTGCCCCGTCTTCCTCTTCTGTTCTCTGCCCACCTGAACTCTGAACTCTGATACCCCACATACAAGTACATGCACATGTACACACACTCACACACACATCAATACACACAGGCACACACACACACACACACACACACACACCGGACTCAGGGTCGCACCAGCCACTTTAGCACCTCAAATCTTTCACTCTTTGTTATATTGCAGCCATTTGCAAAAATCATTTAAGTTCATTTTTTTCCTCATTAATGTACACACAGCACCCCATATTGAAGGAAAAAGATGGAATTGTTGACATTTTTGCAGATTTATTAAAAAAGAAAAACTGAAATATCACACAGCCATCAGTATTCAGACACTTAGCTGTGACACTCATATATTTAACTCGGGTGCTGTCCAGTTCTTCTGATCATCCTTGAGATGGTTCTACACATTCATTGGAGTCCAGCTGTGTTATACTGATGGGACTTGATTAGGAACGCCACACACCTGTCTATATAAGACCTTACAGCTCACAGTGCATGTCAGAGTAAATGAGAATCATGAGGTCAAAGGAACTGCCTGAAGAATTGTGGCAAGGCACAGATCTGGCCAAGGTTACAAAAAAAATTCTGCTGCACTTAAGGTTCATAAGAGCACAGAGCACCTAATTGAGCATCTCTGGAGAGACCTGAAAATGGCTGACCACCCACATTCACCATCCAACCTGATAGAACTGGAGAGGATCTGCAAGGAGGAATGGCAGAGGATCCCGAAATCCAGGTGTGAAAAACGTGTTTCATCATTCCCAAAAAGACTCATGGCTCTATTAGTTCAAAAGAGTGCTTCTACTAAATACTGAGCAAAGGGTCTGAATACTTATGACTGTGATATTTCAGTTTTTCTTAATAAATCTGCAAAAAATTCAACAATTCCGTTTTTTTGTGTGTCAGTATGGGGTGCTGTGTGTACATTAATGAGGAAAAAAAAATAACTTAAATGATTTTAGAAAATGGCTGCAATATAACAAAGACTGAAAAACTTAAGGGGGTCTGAATACTTTCCGTACCCACTGTAGCCTCAGTATTGCATCTCTGCTTTTTGCAGATGATCTGGTTCTGTTGGCTTCATCAAGCCGTGATCTCCAACTCTCACTAGAGCAATTTGCAGCCGATTGTCAAGCGGTTGGGATGAAAATCGGCACCTCCAAATTTGAGACCATGGTCGTCTGTCAGAAAAGGGTGGCGTGCCCTCTTCAGGTCGGGGACAAGATCCTGCCCCAAGTGGAGGAGTTCAAACTTCAAGTACCGGTCGATCTATGTTCCTATCCTCACGATCCACAGCTCGTGACCAAAAGAACAAGATCCTAGATACAAGCAGCCGAAATGAGTTTACTCCGCAGGGTGTCCAGGCTCTCCCTAAGGGAGTCATCCGGGACGGGCTCAGAGGCGATCCGCTGTTCCTGCATATTGAGTGGAGCAGATGAGGTGGCTCAGCCATCTGATTAGGATGCCTCCTGGACACCTCCCTGGTGAGGTGTTCCCGGCAAGTCCCACCATGAGGAGACTCTGGGGTCGACCCATGGCACGCTGGAGAGAGTATGTCTCCCGGCTGGCCTGGGAACGCCTCGGGATCCCCCGGAAGAGCTAAATGAAGTGGCTGGGGAGAGGGAAGTCTGGGCTTCCCTGCTAAAGCTACTGCTCCCGCTATCCAACCTTGGATAAGGGGAAGAAAATGTATGAATGGATGGATGTTTCCCAGAAGAAAGAAGAATTTTGGAAAAATATAATTTATTTCTTTTTAACCTTGGATCATTAAAAAAAAACAATTACATTTCTTCAGGAGATTTGAAACATAATAGGCACATATAATTGGTACCTTTGTAGTCATGCTCCCTTTTTGACAGCCTTGGCTTTGGGAGGAGTGTACGCCTTTTGGAGACCAGTGGTGCTGGTATAATGCTTGACATCTGACACTGTCCAATGATTGCATGCTGGCCAATCACGGTGAGAAAAGCGGGACTTGAGGAGTACAGCAGCCCCTGATGCACGTGTGCGGTAAGATTTTGGTGTTAGTCTTGTCTACTACCAACATTGATTCCCTCCGGAGTCTTTTATATGCAGATTCCATTATTGAAAAAATACCTGTATATTAATGCAAGGAACAGAAACAAGCGCTGAAATAACCACATGTGCATGTTGTTGCTAAGCGACAGCGAGGCACAGGAGCGGAGTAGCGACTGACGACAAGTTCATCGATGAACCTTTGGTTGCATGCTTCTTTATTTAAATGGTTTGCTGTGTTATCTTTGGAAACTACAGTATTATATTGTGTTTGTGTCCACTTTGGTGCAGGGCTCCATTTTCTTGCAGCCCTCAGTCTCCTTTTGAATAAAATTGTAGCGTCATTGCAACATTTGAGGATGCACAGCTCGAACTGACAAAAATAAACACAAATTCTAACAAAAGCTTACACTGTTGCTGTCCCTTAGCGCTGGACACTGCAGTATCATACTCCATAGTCTCCACTTTGCTGCTTGGACATGATTTCTTACTGTCCTTAGTTTCCTTTTGAATATAATTGCTGCCACTGTAACAGTAGGTAAGTAAGTAAATGCATATCCTAACTTTAGCATGCCCTTTTGCTATGGCAGATACAGTATGATACTCCGCAGTCTCCACTTGCCTGCGGCCCTAAGTCTCATCTCGGATAAAACTGCAACGTCACTGTATCATTTGAGGATACACAGCCAGCTCTGGACATTCCTGTAATATACTTCATCATCTCCACTCGAATTAATGATGAAATTGCTACCTTTTACTTCATCATCAGTTACATTGTACAGTAGTTTCAAAGAAGTCTTTTTTGTCATTTATTGTCTGCGTCAACCAAAGTGGTACATGTATGTTTAATCAGAATATTTCAAATGTCTGAAACTTTGGCGTTCAGCTAATTAGCATGGCGTCTGAACAGAGGGACTGCACTGTGCGTCCGGAGACTATCAGTCCTTAGGGTGTTGTTCTCTTAAAGAGGAAGAAGAGGGTCAAAGGACTTTTCACATTCAAATACATTTTAATGTCTAACTCAATATTTGTAGGGTATTAATGTGACCTAGCTCTTTTAAAATAACATTTAGAGCATATTAACAACAAAAATGGGATCCATTCTCTCTATAAACGCAGCTGAACATGTGAGCAAAGGCAAACACAAGCTGCTTTAATGAGCAGGCCTGCGGGGAGTCGAGGGCGGAGGAGTTGAATGCGCCTACGCTGTCCAAGGTCGAGCGAATTAGTCAGGTGGGGCGATTTATAGCAAGTGGCGTGGGGGTTAGCGGCAGCCGCCGTCCTCTATTCGTTACGCCGGGATCCGCCTTGACATGATGCCACCGAGCCCTCGTGGACCAGCTGTTGTGCCACCATGATAAGGACACTTCACATTTCACAGGCATCCTTTGAGCTTCTCTGTTGGATGCCTCGGCTACTAACTCAAGAGACGACTTGACCACAACATGGTGGTCAATTAAATGGGACATATTATTGAATGGATTAGCTTTTGGCTACTAAATATTAGTGGTTATATGTAGACAAGTAACTGACTCCAGCCGTCACTAAAAAAAATAAAAATAAAAAAAATAAAAATAAAATCACAAAATCGCACATCTTCCTGGGCAGGGAAACGATGTGTGGGGCAGTTTCTGAGCTGCTTCTCCTCACTAGGGTCGCGGGCGTGCTGGAACCTATCCCAGCTATCATCGGGCAGGAGGCGGGGTACACCCTGAACCGGTTGCCAGCCAATCGCAGGGCACATACAAATAAACAACCATTCACACTCACATTCACACCTACGGGCAATTTAGAGTCTCCAATTCATGCATGTTTTTTGTGATGTGGGAGGAAACCGGAGTGCCCGGAGAAAACCCACGCTGGCACGGGGAGAACATGCAAGCTCCACACAGGTGGGGCCGGGGATTGAACCCCGGTCCTCAGAACTGTGAGGCTGACACTCTAACCAGTCCGCCGCCGGGGCAGTATGATGTAAATAAAAAATTTAAAGGGGACATATTGTCATGAACGGATGGAGACTGGACCCAAGAGCAGGGGGAGGCTGAGAGGTTGTGATGGACAGTTTTTTGAAAAAGGGAAATGTCGCTGGTCCTTGAGGTGCGCTGACAGTTTGTTGAGGCAGGGAATGCGTGGCAGGCGGTGACGAGGGCAGGCGGCTGGTTGGGCGGCGTGGCCGTAGGAATTCACTTGGCAAGGAACACTGAGGACAAGGAGCGACGCGGGGGTTAGAAAGGAGACAAGGATTTGTGTAGTTTACGTGGAGACTGGCGAGCCGTTGTACCTCTGGAGAAGCTGTAATACTCTGGCAAGGGTTTCCGGGATCAGGCAGGCTTAAATTCAAGTGGTAACGAGGGCTGATTGGTGACCCGTGTGTGGCCGAGGAAGGTGCTGGAAAGAGAGAGACGGGAGGGGAAAGAGAGAGGGTGAGATGGCGCAAAGCGCCACCTAGGCTCCAACCATAGTACTGGAGGATGGCTCCTTACACATAATGAAAAATAGAGTAAAATGTTTCGAATTGCCTGTAGTTATAGTTTTAACTAAAAACAATGAAACAAAGTGATCCGAAAACACTTTAACATCATTACAAACTCACTGTACAATTTTTTTTAAACGATGTGTCTTACAAATGGCGGCGCGGAGGTTTTCTCCGGATACTCCAGTTTCCTCCCACATCCCAAAACAATTAATTGAAAACTCTAAATTGCCTGTAGGTATGAATATCAGTGCAAATGGTTCTCTGTTTATATGTGCCCTGCGATTAGCTGAACACCAGTTCAAGGTGTATCCCTCCACTCGCCCAGAGCTAGCTGGGATAGCCTCTAGCACGCCCGCGACCCAAGTGAGGATAAGCAGTAATGGAAAATGGATGGATGGATGAATGGCTTACAGATTAATTGGTTTTGAATAAATGCTCCAGATGTGTGCATGTTACATGCAGCGGAGACGCCGTAGCTTCCACGAACAACCCAGGCTAAACTTTGATCCTCCTCAAATCTCACGCTGCATTCCCAGTCGGCATGGCTATGAAAGCTGTACTCGTCATTGGCTAAGCTGTGGCTTGTCTGCATAAGACAGGACTGCCTTCTCAACACAGACTGATTTCAGCGTGGGCCAAAAAAACTTAATACAATTCTTGATCCTCAGGGTATTTTAAAGAAAAGTCTGTTCCAGACACCTGGGATAAGTTTTAAATTGTGAAGAAATGCTTAATATATCGCCTTTAATGACTGCGTAGCATTGATCCATTGTGGTGTGTTTTTAAAGTCATTTCACAGAAATTAATAAGGAAGAACTAAATGTAGGTGTTCCTCGCCCATTGAGCTGAAGGGCTGATCACATTCCAAAGAAACAGCTCTTTATTGCAGCTGGTAGCGTTCACGGAGCCCCTTTAAAAGTTCCTCAGTAAGACTAATTAGCGATGCGCTGGCTTATCCCGCCCGAACGCAGAGGTAGTTACGGAGGCCATCCTGCTGGGACACAATGCTTCTCACGCAGTAAGCGTCTTGTTTTTCCCTCTACGTCGCCGCTGATGCGGCTGATATGGGAGCACCCTGGAAACCGAGGAGCTGTTATTCTCTTAATTGCCTGTAAACTGCTGGCGAGGCATCTCGCCAAACAACGTTCCATGTGAGACTTTCTGTTGTTAGGAAGAACAAACGAGACGCCATGAAGAGACTAGGAACTGGATTCTGAAAGTATCATTTATAATTGAATATACATTACATTTCGGGATGCACCAATTTTATCAGATGGAGTACAAGTACTTATTTGAGTACTGTGCTCGCAGATACCGAGTACTCGATAATACCATTATGCCATGTCAACTTTGCTGAAATGTTTTAAAATATAATATTTTAATAATATGTTATTCAAAAACATTCTTTGTTATATTGTATATAGTAGTTTGTTACAACTGTGTGTTTTTTTTTTAAAGTGCCTCATAAATGAAGTGTGTGGGGGGCTGGGGGGGCTTGGTTGGCAAAGACCCTGTAGAGGCCGCTAACTTAATAAAAGCCCATAATGTAATAAATGTGCCCTTTTTAATTACTGGCCTATAACGTAATAACTTTTGCCCAATAACATACTAACGTTATTGTCTGTTTATTACATTATTGGCATGGTAAAAAATACATCCATAGCTTTTCCGTACCGCTTAGCCTCACTAGGGTTGCGGGCGTGCTGGAGCCTATCCCAGCTATCTTCAGGGGAGAGGTGGGGTACACCCAGAACCGATCGCCAGCCAATCGTAGGGCACATATAAACAAACAACCATTCACACTCACATTCACACCTACGGGCAATTTAGAGTCCTTAATTAACCTAGCATGCATGTCTTTGGGATGCGGGAGTAAACAGGAGTACCCGGAGAAAACCCACGCAGGCACAGGGAGAATATGCAAACTCTACACAGGCGGGGCCGGAATTTGAACCCCATCCATCCATCCATTTTCTGAGCCGCTTCTCCTCACTAGGGTCGCGGGCATGCTGGAGCCTATCCCAGCTGTCATCGGGCAGGAGGCGGGGTACACCCTGAACTGGTTGCCAGCCAATCGCAGGGCACATCGAAACAAACAACCATTCGCACTCACAGTCATGCCTACGGGCAATTTAGAGTCTCCAATTAATGCATGTCTTTGGGATGCGGGAGTAAACAGGAGTACCCGGAGAAAACCCACGCAGGCACAGGGAGAATATGCAAACTCTACACAGGCGGGGCCGGAATTTGAACCCCGGTCCTCAGAAATGTGAGACAGAAGTGCTAACCAGTCGGTCACCATGCCGCCCATGGTAAAAAAAATAAAATAAATAAAAAATGCAACTATAATAACTGATCCAGTGATGTAAGAATATACTAATATCACTCTCGAGATCAAAACTGGTCTCAAGTGTTACAAAAGTACTATTTGGTCTACTGCTAAAATAGTGAGCTGTTGCTACCAAGGGCCACATTATTGATTGATGATTGGATGTGGACTACTGGTGGTCCGCCTCTAAGTGGGCCACACACAAGCGGGCATATTTGACCAAAAAGATGCAGTATTCGTGTCTTGCGTTTGTATCATACGAGCAAAGAGTTTCTCTTTTGTACAGATTTGTGAGTTCTGAGATGATAAGAGCCAAGAGCATGTAATGAGCATCACCTGCTTCCTATTCAATATGTGGCTTGGAGAAATGTGAGCAAATGTTCTTTATTCCACTTTCCAAATTTCATCAAGGGAAGCTGCGGTGTTTGTGAATTTATTCAAATGATGACAATTGAAATAAAAATGAAGAAAAATTTCATTACGGCTCAGCTTTGTGGTCTAGGGAACCAAGCAAATAGATTTACAGTGGAGATTCACAAACACTAATGTATGTACTCCATACATAATAACTCGATAATGACAGTGTGTACATATGTACGTATATAGAAGAAGAAAATAACTGCAGGTGTAGAGTAACAGAGATCAAATGGGTAGACCAAGCCAAACAATTCAAGCGATTGTGCTTACGTACTTTCCTGATCGGAAACCACTCGCCGATGGGGTGTGGTGGTGGCAGTGGCCACGTACAATACTTTCATGATCACAAGGTAATCACTGATGCGGGGCCACTTTGGATTAGGAAAAATCTGTCTATCTGTGCGTCCCGGGTACCAAGGTGTACCAAATGGCCCACAGACCAGTAGGTGGTTGTGGACCACTCTTCTACAGTGTTATACTTCATGAAAACATATAGTAATAACATAATGAAACAGAGCGTAATGAATTGAAAGGTTTGTGTATCATGATTTCACTTGAATGCCCATTGACATTGTGTTCGTTCTAATGTGTGCGCATTGGTCACCAGGGGTCAATATAATACAGACTACATAATACACAAAGAAGAGTTTCACAACTAAGAGACCAAGTAAGCTGTTTAGTGTTTTTTTTGCAGAGGTGAGTATTGTTATATGGTCTATTTACATGTGTTGCTGCACCGTTTGTGTTCAAGTGTACATTGTTTTAAGGATTATAACTACTGCAACATCGATGCCAGTTTCGTTAGCCCGTGTATTTTGTTTTGCATTGTGTTAGCAAACTAGCGGACTTTCATTGGTAGGGTTAAATACACAATGTGTAATTATCTTTGTGTTATGTTTAAACTTCAACTGGAAATTGCAATATTTGGACTCTTTTTGGAAGAATTATTCTCTATCTGAAAAAAATGGATGGCTGGATGGATATTCTCTATCTGGATCTTATTTTGAAGTTCGCAGCAAACAAAAATAGGCCATGCTACGGCTGATGACTTGAAATCTGGTCACTTGTAATTTGAGATACCACTGTACTTAAGTCAGTATTTATCCCCTATTAGAATCGAGAACCGACTGGAACTGGGACTAACATTCCGGTTCTCCCGTATCGTTCAAATGTAAAAATTTGGGTTCCAGTTTCGATGCCTAGTCCTCCAGCCGCGAAGAAGAAGTGGCAAAAACCAACGAAGAAGAACACACACGAAGACATGCTTTTGCCCAATGGCGGCGAACAAGTGTGTCTTATCTTTGTTAAAATTAATGACCAGTCGCCTCAGTGCAACACTTGGAATAAGGTTATATTGTGCAAAGGAGGCTTTCACGATTTGTAGCGTCCGACGCGCTGCTAACCTCAGCCTACACCACTCGAAGCTACAATGAAGTCAACTCTCAGTCAATTGGGTGAGTGAAACAATAAAATACGTCTGTGCCAACATTGAGGCAGCTAACAAGGTAAGCGTTTGCATTGATGGTTTTTAGCGTTTATTTTAGTCTTCAAACCAACATAAGAGCCGATGACGGGAAAAAAAAGCTTAACATTGAGCTGAAACTTCACCATCGCAACTTTAGATCACAATGAATTGGGACAAAATTCACATAAACGTTGTCTCAAAGTATCACAAACACTAACCTTGTGCCTCATCGGTGGGTAGGGAGGAGTTTTATAGCATTGAGTTCCATGCATTAAAAAACAAAACAAAAACACCGGTGCCGTGTGAAGTTACTTTTCCTGCCAAAATTCTGAGTTCCTGTGTGTACCCTTCAAAATAAAAGGTTACAAGCTTAAAACAGGAAGTTAAGTTAAAACATGCACATATAAACCATTTGACATGATAAAGCAGTCCCAAATAATTTTACGATTCCTCTATTTAACTTTTAGCTGAAACATTAATTAATAAATATTAAGTCAATTGGGTTCCACACACATTGCCTTTTAGTTCATTAGTTTGATATTGACGCTTATTATGAAGAACCCAGAGTCAAATGTTCATTTTGGGCTATGCTGCGGGCTGCTAAGAAAATGGATGTTCATAATTTGGACACCCTTTATTTAAACCATGCAAACTTGTTGACCCAGCCCCCTAAAAGAATCGGAATCGAGAATCGTTTGGAACCGGAATCGAAATAAGGAACCGGAATCGGGACCTCAATCGCTCAAATTCAAACAATGCCCAACCCTACCAGCTATATAGGGTTTAATAATTGTGCATTGACGAACGAGGTTATCGTACAATGCTATATACATAAAATTGTAAAATACTCAAAAATATTACAGAGTATACAAATCACTTGTAGCATCATACCAATGCGTTGCCATCATTCCGAAAGTTGTTGCCATCAAGCCAACTTTCTAAACATCCAGTGAATCATTACCTCCGCCAAGCACAAAGTGAAGGTTTTTGATTGCCATCATCAGTGCATGAATAAATCTTGACACTGCAGCGAGTTTTGTTTAATCCTCAGATTATCCAGCCTTCTCCCTTCCCTACATGAGATTTACGGGCACTTGACTGGGCGTGGCTGGCTGCATCCTAAGAGCAGTGCTCGATCGCTATCACTGCTATCTCCCAAGGATGTGCAGCATGTAGAGTAGAACTAGTTGGACTCTATGCAATTTGCCGCCTCTAAAAAGGCTTGGCAGACACGCGAGTTGGGCTACTTGTGTTTCTGCAGTGGCGTGTCTCCGTGGGGAGACATTGAAAGGATGCAATGGTTTCACTTGGACCGGGTCAATGGTGCTGTTTGGTGCCCCTGAGTACATTAGAAAGAGCTGAAATAACACTGTGAGACAGCAGGGAAAAAAGGAGGGTAGTTGAGTTTAGCAAAGCCACCCCCGGACCCTCTGGGCCTCTTATTGTAGTTTGGGGTTCGTGTCGGAAGCCTGGACACAACGTGCTGTGACAAACCCCCGAAGCAAGTCTGACAGGTCACTTCCGATGCCATCTGCGGAGTGGAAAACATGGCATGGTCAAAGAGGTTGTCCTTTATGACCAACCTTTCAAAACTCCAGTGTATAATTACCTCTACCAAGCACAGAGGTGAATGGTATTGTTGTTCTGTTGTTATTATGAAGACCTAAACAATTTATATTTACTGCTGTTTGTAGCCGATTGTTTCGAAGCATAAAGTATATGAATTTCTTTGATGGTTAATATTTATTAGAACAATTGACTGTGATATTAAAGCAATTGTGCTCATTGCATCAAAAATCAATTTGCTACAATTCGCAGTGAGTTACAACTCAAATTAAAAGTCTTCATGAGGGCTGTCTAGATCTCTTGACTATTTTGTTAATATACCATCATGTGTTGGGATAATGACCAAAAGAAGTTTTCTTTTGCTTAAAAATGTCACCAATTATATACTGTATTGGTCAAACTTGAAAAATCTTTTTTTTTCTTTTTTTTTTTAGCAATTTTGATCCACCATTGGCCAAACATCTGGTACATTGCAGTTGGCTACCGAGATGGTTCGTTTTTGGTGTCAGTTGAGTTTGTCTTAAGGTGATCAGCAACGTTAATGCATACGTTGACATAATGACCCAAAATCATTTTCTTATGCATTGTGACCAAAGTTAGATCAACCACATCAATCATGAAAATATATATATATTTGTCAGCAATTTTTATCAAACCATATCCAACCATTGTATAAACACAACCATTGTATAAACACAGCTGATTAGCGTTTGGTGTTTTTTAATCTTGATATTAAGGTTAACTACATCGTTACCTCAAAAATCAATTTGCCACAACCCACAGTGAGTCCCACCTCAAATTAAAGGTCTTAATGAGTGTTTGCCCCCATGTTAACATGATGACCAAAAAAACATTTTTTTTAAATGACAACAATCACTGCTATGTCTAACCCCCCCCCCCATTTTTTTTTCATTTGTCACAAACCACATTAAGTCACACATTAGAGGTCTTGAATAAGGCTTTTCAGCTCATAATAACTGTTTATTTATTGATTTAATTATTTAAATATACCCTTATGTGACGACATAATTAAATGTTTATGAATCAATGGTGTTTTGGCTGGCCCATGAAGAATAAAACCTAAAGTTTGATGACTGGTTGAAGTTTGTCATGGGTATAGAGGTGAAAAGCAACGGTTTACATACTGTAATTGCACAAACACTGTTCACATTGAGTGCGCTTCAACACAACATGTATGTACCGGTAATTCCATTTAAAATTGCCAGCGTGTGGAAAAAATGGACACTCAGCAAGCGAGTGAGTTAGTGTGCTTCAGACTGGAACCCTACGCCTAAAATCAATATTTAATGTTTATTTTCACCTTGTCTCCTCCTGAAGTGGAGCAAATTGGTCGGCTGGTGCCGAGCCGAGGCTGGCAGTGTATTGGAGACGGATATATGACCGCCGGACACGTTGAGTCACAAGTCATCACTGGGGGTGGGCTGGGTGGTCCTGAAGTGAACATGAATCTTCCAAACATTCATTCATTCATCTTCTGTTCCGCTTCTCCTCACTAGGGTCGCAGGGGTGCTAGAGCCCATCCCAGCAATCTTCGGGCGAGAGGCGGGGTACACCTTGAACTGGTCGTCAGCCAATCGCAGGGCACAAAGAAACAAACAACCAGTCGCACACACATTCACACTTAAAGGCAATTTAGAGTCTTCAATTAACCTAGCATGCATGTTTTTGGGATGTGGGAGGAAACCGGAGTGCCCGGAGAAAACCCACACAGGCACGGGGAGAACATGCAAATTCCACACAGGCGGGGCCGGGATTGGAACCCTGGTCCTCAGGACTGTGAGGCAGATGTGCTAACCAGTCATCCACCGTGCCGCCACATCACAATCAACTTAAATAATGTATTCTTATTTTCCTATTATTTATCATTTATAAAGAAATCCAGGCACACATAGCCTGCCAATACCAATGTATTGTATTTTCTCATGTAGTGGCCGGGGGCGTTCAGTTACGCTACTGCAGATGGGTGGAGGTGTCTATTGGGGTTAGGTGGGAGTTTTGAAGAAGAAGAAGGAAGAATATTGTCATGAACATGCATGCATGCACATGAAATTTGTTCTCTGCATTTGACCCATCACAGTGAACACATACACATGTTAGTGGAACACACTGGAGCAGGGGGCAGCTGAAGCGCCCAGGGGCTGGGAGGCGATGATGTGGTATATTGGGGGAAGCCTTTTTTAAAAAGTAATAGTAAACAGTATGATCGCAATTTACGTCTATTTATGTAACGCACACGACACTGTGGAGAGACAACATCACGACTGGATAGCTAATCAATGTTCAGGAGGCCATTTTTGAAAAGGCACTCGTCCGTCAGTTGGTGCTGCTCTTTTAGTTTGGGAAAAGGTTCATTCATTCATTCATCTTCCGTTCCGCTTATCATCACTAGGGTCGCGGGCGTGCTGGAGCCTATCCCAGCAATCTTCAGGCGAGAGGCAGGGTACAGGAGGAGCATGCCACGTTCAAACAACGCAGCGTGGAGGGAAAAAAAAAAAAAAAAAAAAAAGGAAAAGCCAAACGGACGCAAACTCTGGACAACACCCATTCATCCATTTTCAACACCGCTTATCCTGGTTAGGGTCGCGGGACGCTGGAGCCTATCCCAGCTGGCTTCGGGCGAAAGTCAGACTACACCCTGAACTGGTCGGCAGTCAGTCGCAGGGGACATATAGACACGGACAACCATTCGCACTCACATTCACACCGTCACTGAGTGGGAACTGAACCCACGCTGCCTGCACCAAAGTCAGGCGAGTGTACCACTACACCATCAGTAACCATTCATATACATCCATCCATCCATCCATCCATCCATTTTCTGAGCCGCTTCTCTTCACTAGGGTCACGGGCGTGCTGGAGCCTATCCCAGCTATTATCGGACAGGAGGCGGGGTACACCCTGAACTGGTTGCCAGCCAATCGCAGGGCACATACAAACAAACAACCATTTGCACTCACAGTCACACCTACGAGTCTCCAATTAATGCATGTTTTTGGGATGTGGGAGGAAACCGGAGTGCCCGGAGAAAACCCACGCAGGCACAGGGAGAACATGCAAACTCCACACAGGCGGGGCCGGGGATTGAACCCGGGTCCACAGAACTGTGAGGCTGACGCTCTAACCAGTCGTCCACCGTGCCGCCCATTCATCTACAGTGGGGCAAAAAAAATATTTAGTCAGCCACCAAATGTGTAAACGTTCTCCCACTTAAAAAGATGAGAGAGCCCTGTAATGTTCATCATAGGTATATACCTCACCTATGTGAAACAAAATGAGGGGAAAAAATCCAGAAGATCACAGTCTGATTTTTTAAATAATAATTTATTAGCAAATTATGGTGGAAAATAAATATTTGGTCACCTACAAACAAGCAAGATTTGTTGCTCTCACAGACCTGTAACTTCTTCTTTAAGAGGCTCCTCTGTCCTCCGCTCGTTACCTGTATTAATGGCATCTGTTTGAACTCGTTATCATTCTAAAAGACACCTGTCCACAACCTCAAACACTCACACTCCAAACTCCACTATGGCCAAGACTAAGGAGCTGTTAAAGGACACCTGAAACAAAATTGTAGACCTGCATCACGCTGGGAAGACTGAATCTGCAAAAGTAAGCAGTTTGGTGTGAAGAAATCAACTGTAGGAGCAAATATTAGAAAATGGAAGACATACAAGACCACTGATAATCTCCCTCGATCTGGGGCTCCACGCGAGACTGTGTCGACGGCAGACTTGCGATAAGGTACGTAACGCGACGTTGCATTCTATGTTTACAACTCAGGAGGAAACCCGACTTTGCTTTTGCTTTGACCCCGAAAGTAGCTTAACTACTGAAAAGCTATTTGACGTTGCAATAGTGACGCAATAAATGTAGTTAAACTAGTGTTGCTAGTATCCAGCAATGCTGTGTTTGGTTGTAAACATAACAACATTACCTGCGGAGCACAAGGCGAGACCGCTCACGCTTGTTTTATGAGATGAAAACCATAAAGCCTCAGGCAACCGATTCCTAGCCTCACGCTATCCGATCCACAGCCCTAAGGATTTTGTATCTTATTGCCCCTTAGTAGCCAAGGTGCATACACCAGAAGGAGGTGCATAATAAATGCATGAAATCATGCACAAACCTTAATTCTTTAAACTGTATTTATTACTTTGTTTTCATCAAGTATAATCTATGGAGTGCTGTTTTTGTCCCTATTAAAAATGTAACAAAATTGTGTTGAATGGTGGATTTGGGACATACGTGGCAAATAAAGCTAATTCTGATTTGCATTTCAATGAAGAAAGCTAATTTGAGATGAGTGTTGTGAGTTTTGGCATGGTCATGGCTCCAATTAAATTCAAAGGCACCAGTGTGAAGTATGCCCTCGTTTATTGCGGGAGTTAGGTTCCAGACCACCCCCAAAATAGGTATATTATGCAATGTGGCAGCCTTTTTTTTTTTTTTTTTTTTTTGTTTTAAAACATACTTCTAAGCTAGATGAACCTTCGCAGTCTCACATGTAAATCTTTCCCACTCTCACACAAGTAACGGTAAACACAGTTCCTATTCGATGTACAAACTCTCTCTGGGCTGGCCCTCACACACAGAGAAGCGATGCGTTCAACACTACGCACAACTGATCTTTTGTACTGTACTGGTATTATATTTCTTGTAATGTGTTTTAATGAATATATATATATTTTTTTGCTTTACAATAGAAAACTCTTATTTTTACTATGACAGTTAAAACAATATAATAAACATATGGTGAATTATTAGCGATGTTGTTTTTAAAAATCTTGCCATGCACTGACTCAGCAATGGATATAGCGAGAGATTACTGTAATACCATCCTCATCCTTGACTGGCTGTTCACTGGCTTTAGCGTTAGCCACTGTGTGTGTAAAGTGATGGCATCAGTTGAGCCTATCGGCAGTTCTGCTAAGAATGTGCTTGTTTACTGTATTTTTACAAATCTATCCTACCCACCTGTAGCGTGATTACAATTTGTTCTAACTCTCAATGATGGGCCATATAAAATGAGTTTACTTGTAGTTTAACTTAAATGAGTTGTACATTGCACTTTATCTTATTTTATTCAGTGTGAAATAATCCCAGTATGGCATGGTGTACAGCTGGTTAGCACATCTGCCTCACAGTTCTGAGTAGCCGGGTTCGAATCCGCCCTACCTTGTGTGGAGTTTGCAGGTTTTCCCTGTGACTGAGTGGGTTTTCTTCTGGTACTCTGGTTTCCTCCCACATCCCAAAAACATGCATGGTATGTTAATTGAAGGCTAACTTGTGTGAATGGTTGTTTGTCTATATGTGCCTTGCGATTGGCTGGTGACCAGTTCAGAGTGTACCCCGCTGCTCGCCCAAAGAAAGCTGGGATAGGCTCCAGCACGACCGCAACCCTAGTGAAGATAAGCGGACCAGAAAATGGATGGATAATCCCAAATTTTGGACAGTCTGTCCCTTTCCTCCTGGCTCGTGTTTATTGCTACTGGAGTCTGCAATAACCGTGCGGAAAAAATAATCACCGCAGAATCCTGCGATATAGTGAATAATCTGTGATACAAGTATGATAAAATAAATCTGTGATGCACTGACCGCAACAAGTGAACTGATATAGTGAAGGGGTGTGTGTGTGTGTGTGTGTGTGTTGGTGACATGAAGGTTTATAGTCGAACTTGCTAAAATATTGTTTTCTTTATGGCTGCTGTCTTCAGACAAAAGTTAATTAATTGTAAATTTATTGAAACACAAACTGAGCCTTAACATCAAATATTTCATCTTTGGTGGCCCAGTGGTGGAAAAAAAAAAAGTTAGTGTAGACATTTGAAGTCCCTATGGTTGCTTTGTCACCTGCCCCCTTTGCTATTCACTCAAGCCAGGAGGAAGTGCTTCCAACTGTTTTGCCCAATGCAGAAATTGGTTGTACATATACCAGATTGTCATCTGCTGGCTTTAACGGGGCACTGCCCCATTTGGCCCCACTGTCATATCACCACGGGCCGAAGCAAAACCGTGACAAATAGATTTGGGGGATTCTTACAGGATAAACTGTTGCTCCCATTTAGCTAGTAAAACATTTGAGTGTGCTTATAGTATAGTGCTTTTTATATTCATAATATACTGTACATATTTTTTTTTTTTTAAATGTTTTATTGGGCTGTGGCCCAGTGTGGCCATATCAGGACACATACAACAACATCTGGGAGCGCAACAGGGCTGAAAACCACAGGCTGTGTTTGTCAGCGCGCAGTGAGGAAAGTTATCTGGACGTATTCAGACAGAGAGCTTTAACTTGGGGTCATATTTAAATCTGTTGAATTTGTTGTACTTTCTGCTCGGAAAATACGAGCAACTCCTTGGCATAGAAAAGATGTGTTGAGTTTCAGGCTATTACCACAAAAACATGTTTGACCTTTTATCCAGTTTGTCAGTTTTAGCTCGCGTAAAACTACACGTCAGGCGCTTCAGCAAAATGTTTTCCCCTTACAGCTTTTGGTTTTGCATACATAAAAATCATCTTTTCTTGGCTTTAATTTTTGAAAAACAGTTCCCACGTCTTGATATGATGTCTTATATTTTTTGGGGTTATATAAAAATATCACATGGTAGAAAATTACAGTAAAATGTAAACACAGTAAAACGTACTTTTTAAACACTGTATATGTGTTTTAACAGAGAATATTTGCGTCCCACAATTTTCCAAGACTTCTAATTTCAAATTTCAATTTATTGTTAAATATATATACCACTCACAAATGTTCGGGATATCTGGCTTTCGGGTGAAATTCAATCCATGGATCAACTGATACATTTCTTGGTTTAGTTAGATTTGGTATTTAAACGGTGCACTTTATCATGCTGTTCACATTTTGACAACATGAGACCAAGACAAAACCTAAAAACTTATGAACAGCACCTTACCATTGCGACACTTCTAACAGGATGCTCGTGGAGAGAAGTGGCCATTGAGCTTCTATTACAGTGTCATCAGCACAGCAAGGTGCAGCACAGATACAGAGACTGGAGTCACTGAAAGGCATAGATGTGGGCTTCTTTTTAAATCTTCATACCATTCAGCTCTTTGTTAAAGAACGGCAACTTGTGTAAAAAGTACTGAAACATTCAAGTTTGACATGTTCTTTCAAAAGTTTAGAAAGAGCCTATCTAGTCACTAGCGAATCTTCTCCTACCTCTCCACTCCCAAGCCAGCACTGTCAACATCACAAACACGTGTGCTCTCACAAGTGGGTCTTCTACATGGAGGCAAGCAATCAGAGGAAAGGTGGCGTTTTTAGCCAAATATGGATTAAGCAGATACAAAACTGGGTCAAACAGAAGTAGCTGTCAGAGGGGCCTTTTCGGGACACTTGTATGACAACACCAAGGTGTTTTTGGAAATGAAATTCGCATTTTTATACTGAGTCCATGTTCGAGAGTCACTCTATGGAGGTTTAAATAGCCAAAATATCGGACCTTTAAGTTCGCCTGGAAAGGTTACAGTGGATTTTCGTTTCAGCCTGAAATTTCACCCCAAAGCATATCTCTAACTTTTTGTGAGTACTGCACTGGGGACAAAAACAGTCAAATCCAGGTACATTTATTACAAATATTCACATGGTTTTCAGTCATAATGACCCTCTCAAGGAAACCCTGACTACGATGTGGCCTGTGATTTAAAAATTTGTTTGACACTCCGCTATTTCTTGTTTCCTTAGGTCCGGTACATAAAGTCAAACGGCCTGTTTTTGTGCCGATTTTGCCCCTTACCGACCAAGCACATCAAATGCCAGACACTCTTATGTCTTACAAGATTATCCTATAAGATTGTGTTAAGAGTGGAGCTGTCCCGATTTTAGCGTCCAAAACGGGTCGGGGCCGACGCTCTTAAATAATAAACGTGTTCGATATTTATGACAAAAACTCTTCGTGTGTGGGGAATGACGACTTCTCCCGAGTCAAGACTGCGAGAGTGGTGCCGTGGAACAGAATGTAGCCAATCAAAGAAGCACCCAAAACCAGAGTTGGGTTGAGTAGCTAAATATTGGACTCAAGTAAGCGTACTGTTACTTTAGAATATGAGTCGAGTAAAAAGTAGTCCTCCAAATAATTACTTGAGTAAGGGCAAGAAAGCACTCAGTGAAAAAAAACTACTCAACTAGTGAGTAACTTCTGATTTTATTTTTTTAAATCAGCACATGAATGTCAAATAAAATAAAATTTGTACAACTCAACTGATTTATTTTTGTATCTTTTTGAGAGGGGAGTTAAAAAAACAACTGAAATAAACTTGAATGTGATTGAGTTGGACTTGACCTTTAATTTGCTGCCTTCTTTGCCAGGTCACCCTTGCAAAAGAGATGTTCTGTTTTAACTGTTCTTTTACCTGGTTGAATAAAAATGAATCACAAGAATGCACTCCATCTTATTGGCACGTGGCTGTGTTCAGAGTTAACGAGTCACATTCAAACTGATTATCAATGGGAGTTTTTTCCACCTGCCACCATTTCAATGTGGTAGGTGGAAAAAAAACAACACGTGCATAGGGCCTTTAAAGAAATTATTTGCTTTATCAACGAAAAGGACTGAATAAAGAAGCTGTTTGCTGACCAGATTTATTGATTTTGTGTGTCTGAGCGAAAACCAGATGCATGTTTTACAGTTACTTGTGACCATAAAATAGTGCTAATCTTGCCATATGTACAGCAAAAACATCTGCAACTTACCGCAAGGTGTTTTCTCAAGTTAGAAGTGGGCTGAAATATTCAAGTGACAAAACTACGCTGCATGTTAAAGCTGTTGTTTTTCATAGTCTGTAATGTAAACACGAGTCACACACTGCTGTCACGACTCACTTTGATCGGCCAGTGATGCCCAATAGAAGACTCGGAGTCAAACGTCACTGTGGTAATCACGGTGGATTAGAGCAATGGCGCCCGATGCAGGTGTCGAAAACAAAAGTCTGAAAATAGATCGCGCATGCAATTATTGATCAATGAAAGTAGCAAATAGCATGTAGATTATTGTAACTGAGTAAACGTACCATTTCATCTTAACAAATACTCGCGTAAAAGTAAAAAGTATGCTACGTTAAAACTAATCTGAGGAGGACAATTGATCCAAAATGTTACTTGAGTTAATGTAACAGAGTTAAACGTAGAACGTTTCTACCCAAGACTGAGGAACACTGACGTGACCGTAAATGAAAACAAAATGTCTTACCCGATGTCATTTTATGTCCAAAAGTGGGTTCCTTAGACAGCAAAAAGTATTTTCCAAAGCGAGTCGTTTTTTGAGAACATCTCTTGGCTCTGGCAACCTTCAGGAACACTCGGGGAAACATCAACGCGTATCCAGAAGTGTTTATAATTCTTCGGTTTTGTGAGATCATGTGTGATCACGCGAGACTTCGAGATCAGCGGTACAACAAAATCTGTGTGTGGCCTGCTGTGTTTACACACCACGACCCAAACTGTTGAATGCCCAATTTTTTATCTTTTTGTTTGGGGTCTGTAGCAGATTTAAAAATCTTTTAAGAGTGGAAAACTCTTTGTGTGTACCAGACTGAAGGGGATATGACATTTGGGCCACATTGGGGCACTGCCCTATCAGGTGGCCGTGTGGTTTAAAAAAAAAAAATATATATATATATATATATATATATATATCCATATCCAAGCATTTCTGCTGCTCTACATCTGTGTTTACTAGCTTTTTTTTTTTTTTTTTTTTTGGTCTTTGCTTGGTGTGCCCCACTATCATTTTTCCCCACCTAATAACACCTTAAATTCTCACTCCTCTCACGCTATTTTTGTGCTCACTGCCAAAAATAGTGATGGAGAAATTGGCGCACTCCAAAGAGTCTTGACTTCATTCCGGCCCCGCACCTTACGTTAAATTGCTGGCCCATTCATCACAATCAATCCAAAGAGCTGCCGAGGTCGGCGGAGCAATTTGGTAACGGCCTCGTAGCTGTTATTTCGCTCCTGAGTCCGTAATAACTTTTGAGCCAGATTATATGTGGCACGATTGGGCCGCGGGGGTGCATTTTTTTTGTCATAATGAAATGAATCATTCATTACTTGAGATCCATATGCATGTGCTGGCTCGAGCCAGGGGTTAATGCACAGGTGTGACGCAGGGGAAATGTCTTTTAAACTAGCAGAAACCACGGTGGATGGTGTGCATTACTGGGCGTTTTGAAAGCATTACACGGCGTGGCGTAGCAAATATACGACATATATGGATTAATTAAAAAAAAATTCAATTTTATTTCAGATTATACTTCAATAGGCTAGCAGTAATAATAAATACATAAAGAGGCTTGAACATAGATTAAAGGGTTACTAAATGAATAGATCAATTAATAAATAAGACACTAAATCAAAATAAATCAGATATTTAACATTTAACTTGGCAACACATAACTGTGAAATCATTATCATAATAATTTAACAATTACATCCCTAAATCTGATTGATTACATGAATGAACGGTTCAATTAATGAAGGCACAACATCAAAAAAATAAAACTATCAAACAACAATGATTTGTTTGATTGTATTTAGTTGAAATAAATTATTGGGAAGTGTAGTAGTAGTAGTAATAATAATCCCGCGGCCCTGGTGAGGATACGTGGTATGGAGAATGAATGAATGAATAATAATAAAATGAATTATATAATAACTCTATTTACATCTACCATTCTTTCCCCAAAAAAATGTCTGATTCCATTCCCACAAATGACCAAATAATCCTTAATATCCATAATTATGAATAAATAATAATTGAAATACAATCATTGGACTCACTGATGGTGTAGTGCTGCTTCTGTGCGGGCTTGTGGGTTGAGTACCCACTCTGTGACAAACGGCACTGTACAGTAGATGTCCTGTGAAGGGACCAAATCCATGATTTAGTCTCCTTTCGCCCAAAGTCAACTGCGATTGGCTCTAGCTTCTGGGAACAGGATAAGCATTACAGAAAATGGGCAAAAAAATGCATGAAAAATTTAAGTCAATATGTAATTGAAATGAGTCGAAAAATATTCAATTTCAGTGAGTGCCAAATGTTTATTAAAAAAAAAAAAAAGCAAACCTGATATGATTAATCTCATATGCTTATATTGACTATATCCCTAATCTATTTGTTGTGCTTATGTGGGCTCATATTACATTCTGTTCCTACTGATTGTGGCGGACTTGTGCTTGTGGATGTAACCTCTGACCTCCTTTTGACAACTTAAGATCTAACATGGTGGCCGTTCACTCATCGATTTCCCGAGTGACAAACGTCTCAGCCTTGGCGGAGGTCTTGCGCTGCTGTCTGATTGTTGTTGATGATGTTGTTTTAGCCTGCTGCAGAAGTCCACTCGCTCGATGGCAATCGCTTATTGATTTCCCCCCCCCCCCCCACCGTCACCACCCAGGATGAGTGATGAGCAACGACGGGATGGAATTGAAGGGCGTGCCACAAGGGGTTGCAGTTGTTTGTCTTTTATATGGGGAATGGTGTCAAGGCCCAGTGAAGCTTTTCAAACTCAATCTTAAGTCTGTCTGTCACTGACTTGGACGAGTTCTTTAAGGCACATCAGGTTTTCCCCGATGTGAACTTGCTGACACCGGCAGCCTTAGTCGACACAGTGGGAACGACAAGGTACAGTCCAAGTCCATTCAGGGGTCCCTCAAGGTGTAATCTGCTCTCCTACGGACTCTACTTCTGTACCTTTTCCGGGACCCTTAAACAGTACCGTGGTGTTCCAAAAGTTTCAAGGCCCCCCACTAAGCCATTTTGTACTGAGCAGCCAGGACCACTTCCTGTTCTATTGTAACTGGTACCCTCCTGATTTTGTAGTGTCTCAAAAAAGCCAAAGATCAAACAAAGCATCAGTTTTCGATGCTGACTCGGCTCTTATTTCTAATGTTAATTTCATTATTGTTGTGTTGTTATTGCACAGAGCTGTGCGTACCACATTCCAATTTCCTATGACCATTTCCTGTTTTACAGTTCGCATCACATTTTTCCATATTTTACTGAGCAGCCAGGACTGGGCCTTGTACCACTTTCAGATGTTGCAGTAGGTTCCAAGCCCTGTTCTTTGGCAATCATCAGAATTTTCCTTTGCTATTGCGTGTTCCTCTGTGGAATGAGAAAACCCAAACGTCCTGCCGACTCCAGTGGCGTCCTCCATCTCAAATTGCCAAGGAAATCGAATTGTGAGCCTGACTGACTTATGCCAGTGGTTGTTTTTTTTTAAAAAATTTTTATTTTATTTTTTTATTATTATTTTTTTTGTGTGTGCGTGTATGGGGGCAGGCATCATTTAGCACCATGAACCAACCAACCAGGAAAACAGTACAATGTTTGGGCTGCAAATGTCTGGGAAAACAAAGCTTTTATAAAGGCAGCTCTAGTATTCCATCTCATTAGACTGTACCAGTGTATTAATGATGATGTTTTACATTTTATAGCACAAATCTGCTTTAATATGAATTTTAAATAATAACACTAGCGCTCAAGATCACAGTGACGCAAGAATCGGGAAGGCTGCGGATAGATTGCCCTCTCATAACGAGTGAACATACACGCAAGCACGCATGAGTGCACACAGACACACACGAAGACACACACACTGTCCTATGTGTTCTTGGATCTTCAAGACTGTTTTGTGTGTGTTGTGGCCCACTTACAGGCAGCTGGTTTGGGTAGGGTACTGCAAAGCAAAACGCAAAAGCACACGCACAAAAAAAAGGCCTGCCATGTGGCCACTGAAGTAGCGTCCTTGCTGCTTGCTGGCTGTTGACTTTCTGCAGCAGAGGGCGCTGCTGTGCTCAGGTCAGGAGAACGTGCGGTGCCTCAGACGGCAGCCACACCCTGATGCTGGAGCACCGATAAGAGAGCCATTGTCTAGTTTGCCAGCTAATGTGACAGATTGGAGCCGATGCAATACCTTTTTAGTTTCTTTTTGTTATTCTTTCATGCAAATTTATTAAGACGTACCAAGGTAATGGAAACCCAACATACAAAGAATTATAAAAACACCAGCCCCTGCATTTATGGAAATTATGGTGTAAAATTACTTATTGAATGTGTTGTATGCTGTCTTTTGTGGTGGTGGTCTGTCCCCAATAATGTTCTGCCTTCGCCCACGCCCAATCCAGACAATACAAATAGCATTTTAGGCAAGGTGGAAAATACTATAAAATATAATAATCCAAAACGTAATTGGGGAAAAAAAGATTTAAAATATAATCCATTCATATTTGCATAGTTTTAGGATGGGACAAAATAAAAAGATGAAATATTCAGTAACATAACAGCAATAATAAAAAAGGTATTTAATACAATTAATGTAAAAATACTACATTTGAAAAAATATTTAGTTCTCCCTTTGTTTCTAACTCCCCCACTCACCCAGACACCAGAATGCAGTTTTACCACAAGGTGGGACAAAGACAAAATAACAAATAACCTCAAATTACAATAAAATTTAAAAATAATAGTTGACATACGTTAATAAAAAAATACCACTAATATCTTTGACAAAGAAATGAAATGCAGCACAAAACAAATATATTTAATAATTAAAAGTAGTGGTAAGGGCAAGGGGGGGGGGAAGTAAAATGGAAAAAAAAAATATTTAAAAATAAATAAATCAATAAAATAAATATAATAAAAAATACACACAATTTATGCACATGCACCATCTTTTAATTACCACACCATTCCCAATTCTTCCCCATCCCTCCCTTTTTCATAAATGCTCTATTTTTGTCTTCCATCAGCCTCTTTTCGAAGAAAGGACAAGCCAAAAAGAAAAAAAAATTCTTAGTTCAAATCAGTGCAAAGCCTTCATTCGCTGTGTGTGTGCGTGCGCGCGCGCGCTTTTGATTGATGTTCACAGGCTGGCTGTAGTAATTTCCATTTGCTTATCTGCAACTGATTTTTCACTTCAAAGCAAATTGTTGTACTTATTATTTTTTTTTTGTAGATTAAGATGATGAGGTATTTTAAGAGAAGTTGCACCGTGCATGCATGCATGCATGCGTGAGTGTGTGTGCACGCTTTCAACTCAACGCCGCCTCTGCTGTGTTAGGACTGTAGCTCGTGTGCAGTCTGCAAGCAGCATCACGCATCACCACACTATCTTGTCATCACTCCCATCTCCGTACTTTTTTTTTTTTTTTTTTTTTGCATGGGGTGGGGGGGTGGATTTAATTTCGAATGCATGCTTGTTTTACACCGGAGAGGGGGGTGGGGGGGGGGTGATCGGCTTCAAATCGTTCCCGTCGGACTGCTCCACTCTTTTTTTTATTTTTTTGTGTGTTTTGTTTTTGGGGACTGGACTAACGCGGTAGCTAGGATCTTGAAGACAAAAGAGGCAAACCAACGATGTGTTCCGGTGCCAGAAGAAGAAGTCGGGCGTAAATTGGAAAAAGAAAAGGGGGGGGGGGGGGGGGGGAAAGTGTCTTTCCTACTGCAGACGTGCACGCCCGGAGATACACGCGCGTCACACCGGTCCTTGGAGACTCCGGCGCTGCGCAGCTTGCAAGTTGCATCGCGATTGGCTCCCTCCCTCCCTCCTAAGCTCCCTCCCTTTGTCCCTCTCTTTATCCTCTGTGTACGGCCGAGGAAGAGCAGGCATGCTCGCCCGGGCCACGGCGTCTCCGAGGCAGCGTGAAACTTGACTCCCGCACCCTGAGGTGGCAGTGTTCGCAGCGTCCCCGCGCGCTCTCCGTGGTCCTGAAAGTGGAAAGTAGCCGTGCCGATCAACTAGTGAGGAGGCGTGGGGCGCTTTGAGCACACTTCGCCGGTGTCTCGCGGGCTGCGTGGTCGCCAGGAGTCGTGCGAAGGTAAAAGCTGCGCTCAAAGCGATGGGAGTGCTGCTTGGGCTCCTATTACAGACTCATGTTACACTCTCAGCTTGCTCCCTCTTTCTTCCTGCTTGTGTGTCTTAATGCACACGTTTCTGTATACTGAAGTGGGAGGAATGACTCGTGTGTGTTGTGGTTGTATTCCAATGTAATGAATGGGTGTTGTGCAAGTACGCAAGGGTGTTGACCCCCAACCCGGCCATATGTCACGGGGCAGCCTGTTGATGTCTTGGAGCTGTTGAGAATTTCACGTGCGGCTTCAGTCAAACTTTTTGTTGCTCTCTGTTGCATTTAGTTTGCAGGCTTGTTTTTAAAAAAAAATCAACGTAGCCCCAGTACCATGAAGAGTTAATGCTACACAAATAATTAGACAAAAGCTAGAATAAATTATAACGTCTTTATCTTCGTAATGTGTGTGATTTCGACTTTTTCTCTGCGTTCTTGTAAAATGGTGATTTTTGTCTTTCAATGTTTTGAGTTAAGCTCGAACTTTAGTCTTGTAAAATGACAACTTTATTGATGTTGAGTTAACACTTTTTGCCTCATTTGTATTTTATTCAACCTTTTTATAACCAGCTAAACCCCCATTGAGGTCGGGATGTCTTTCACAAGAGTGACGTGGCCAAGTAATAAGAACAGCTTCAAGGATGTGACAGTCGGTTGTGAAACTCAAGGCCTGGGTGCCAGAGGCGGCCCGCCACATAATTGTATGTGGCCTGAGAAGGCAAATCATGTGCGTCTACTTCATGCTTCTCCCTAAAATCTTTTCCAAAATTGTAAATTATCTTCACTTTTAATATCGTTGACAGATTGCAAGCATTTTTTGTTACCGAACCACTTTTTTTAATTGAAAAGTTGAATCAATTATTTTCCTCGACTTCATATTTTAAAAGTAGTTGTACATCAATTTTTTGTGTGTGTATACTGTGTGTAATATGAGTGATTTACACATTATGGTTTCACAGTCTTAATGGCCCTCCTAAGGAAAATCATAACTAGAGTGTGGCCCATGACAAAAATAGGTTGGACTTCCATTGTTTGAGGTGCATTTTTTTCTTCATTCTCAATATTTTGAATGTATTCACATAAAAACGTCACTTTGTAATATTTTGACATTATTTTCAGAGTATTTTGACATGTTTCTTTTAAAAATTACAACTTTATTGGACTGCTATTACGTTATTGCATAAACTTTCAGTTAATCTTGTACACAACAACTTTAGTAACATGACTATTGCAAAATTCCTCAGTATATTGTAGCTTGGCTTTACCTTGTAATAATGTTCCAAATTTGGTCTCCAAAAACCTTTTTTTCTCCTGTATCATTACACCTTTTTTCATGTAATATTTTGACTTTATTCACAGGAAGCAGTCTTTTTTTCCCCCCTTATGATATTATTTCCTTTATTATTATGATATTATAGTTTTTCTTAAAATTTTGACATTTTTCAACAGCATTCATTGTATTAACTTAGGTCAACTTGTCATTGAAAAATGTATTTTTTCCCCCCTCAATACTTTCTCATTTTATTGCAAGAGACTTTTCTGAATATCTTACAATTTTAGTCCTAAAAATAAATCTCACTATCTTCGAATATTTTAACTTTGTCAAATTTCAATTCCCCCCCCCCCCCCGATATTGGAACTTTGACATTTTATTTTGACTGTATTCATAGAAAAATAGACATGCAAGTTTTTGTTTTACTTTATTCTGACTTTCTTCAAAAATAAATTTTCTAAAATACCTTTTATTCCTTTATTCTTTCATTTTTATTCCTTGCGGTATATCTACTGAATTATTTTATATATACAGTGAGTATGGATAGTTTTCAGACCCCATTAAATGTTTCACTCTTTGTTATATTGCAGCCATTTGTTAAAATCATTTATTTTCCCCCTCATTAATCTACACACAGCACCCCATATTGACCAAAAAAAAAACAGAATTGGTGAAATTTTTGCAGCTTTATTAAAAAAAGAAAAGCTGAAGTATCACACAGCCATAAGTATTCAGACCCCTTTCAGTGACACTCATATTTAAATCAGGTGCTGTCCATTTCTTCTGATCATCCTTGAGATGGTTCTACACCTTCATTGGAGTCCAGCTGTGTTTGATTATACTGATTGGACTTGATTAGGAAAGCCACACACCTGTCGAAAGAAGACCTTCTAGCTCACAGTGCATGTCAGAGCAAATGAGAATCCTGAGGTCAAAGGAACTGCCTAAAGAGCGCAGAGACAGAATTGTGGCAAGGCACAGATCTGGTGATATTTCAGTTTTTCTTTTTTTAATAAATCTGCAAAGATTAACAATTCCGTTTTTTTTTTCTGTCAACATGGAATGCTGTGTGTACATTTAATGTGGACAAAAATGAACTTAAATGATTTTAGCAAATGGCTGCAATATAAAAAAAGAGTGAACATTTTAAGGGGGTCTGAATACTTTCCGTACCCACTGTGTGTGTGTGTGTGTACACACATGCATATCTACTGAATTATTTATGAACTATTTCTTCCCTTTTATTATTCTCAAAATAAATTATAAAATAAAATCTTCCTTGTGAGCTTTCTCAAAACATTTCAACTTTTTTCCTTGAATTATTAGGATTTTATTATCTTAAAGTTATTCCTTGTAATTTTAGTCCATTTATTCTCATCGGTACACCCCTCCACCCCAACCCGCCTTATTTCTCTGGGCCCTAATACTTATATTTATAGTCAGGAGACAGATGTGACACTCATTTTAAGAGTCCCGTGGAAGGTGCATGGCCGAAAGTGGAGGATCTTTGAACTGCATTGACGTGTGTGTGTGTGTGTGTGTGTGTGTGTGTGTGTGTAGAAGTGTAACGATTCATTCATTATCTCGATTAATATTCCTGTGATCAAACTGGATCGATCTGTGCTTGGCAAGTGAGCCTTCCGAACGTAAATATATCGATTTTAATGTTTTTAAAGGCTAATAAATAGATTGTATCAATACTAGGAAATAATGTACTGGATTTAAGCGCACCAGGCTTTATATGGAGGTGTGTATGTGTTGTACTTCCAAGAAAAATGCTTATAATTCCTTCTACTTCGCTTGATTTTTCAATGAGCAGTTAGCACTGTCATGCTACTTTCTTCCGTGGCTCTTCTTCGTTTCCTTTTCTATACCCCGCATCTAGTCACTCTTTTCCATAGTGCCCCTAGTGGTTGGATGAGACACCACAGTATATGTGTGTTGTGTTTTTTATTTTTTTATTATAGCACGTTTTTTGACATTCAAGACATCCGTCTGTTTGGTGGATGGCAGATGAGAAGGAGGCTAGCGAGAAATTATCAGTCAGGATGCATGTGTGTGACACTTTGAAGCCTTTCAAGTAGTTGGCTTAGCTTAGCTCACGAGCTGCTAACAAAACAGCAGAGTACAAGGAGGGGAAACTGGCGAACAAGAAGACAACCAGTGACAATGTCAACTACTGGATGCTGTTTCAAGCTCATGTTTGTGTTCCAAAGAGCAGCTTTGTTCATTTGTTTACCTCTCTATGTACAGTGTTGGTAACACTAGTCCTAAAAGATTTACCACATGAAAACCTCACAGTGTTTTTGTTTATAAACAAAACAAAACGCTGCATAAAGCTTGCCTGGCAGGCTTATGGAAGGCTTAGTTTTTATATTCAAGAACAATCTTCCCTTTTGCTTGAATAGAAAAGTTTTTGATCAATGTATTTTACCAGTCCTCACTTACGGTAGTGAAACTTGGACTACGAATGCCAAAGTTATACAAAGACTACGTGTAACCCAAAGGAACATGGAACGCCAAATGTTGAAAATAAGCATTCGCGACAAGAAAAGATGCACTTTGATAATACATCAGATGCGAGTTACCGACATCATTCAAAAAATAAAATAAGCCTTAAATGGAAATTATTTTCCTCACTAGGGTTGCGGGCGTGCTGGAGCCTGTCCCAGCTATCTTCGGGCGAGCGGTGGGGTACACCCTGAACTGGTGTCCAGCCAATCACAGGCCACATATAAACAAACAACCATTCACATTCACACCTACGGGTAATTTAGAGTCTCCAATTAATGCATGTGGGAGGAAACCGGAGTGCCCGGAGAAAACCCATGCTGGCATGGGGAGAACATGCAAACTCCACACAGGCGGGGCTGGGATTTGAACCCCGGTCCTCAGAACTGTGATGCAGATGTGCTAACCAGTCGAGCAACGTGCCACTCTCTCTCTCCAGAAAAATATATATATATATATATACACACACACAGACCAAATGTGAAAGGGTGGGGCATTGTTACCTACCTCTTTCTCATTAATTTAAAAAAAATGGTGTTTGGATAATGTTTTGTTCTTTTTGTTTTGTTGCTCTCCATTTTTCTTTTTGGGCCGACTCAAAACCAGGCTCACAATTGCTTGGAAGATGTTTGTGTGTGGCTGTCACAAACAATGACCGTGCTCGTTAAAAAAACAAAAACACAGAGTCCTCCGCTATTTGCTAAAGTTACATAGCCGGCATCTTGAATTCATTCTTAAAATTATTCTTATTGTAATGCAGCAGGCATCTCTGCTTTGTGACTTCTGAGTTTGCAAACATACACATAAATTGTCTTGAACAGAATTGCAACTCTACGTGTGTGTGTGTGTGTGTGTGTTTGTGTGTGTGAGAGAGAGAGAGGAAGTTGTCAGATTTTTTTCAGGTGCAAAAAGTTGTGCTTGAGTGACATCCAAATGGGGGGAAAGAGAGAAAAGTAATGCTGTATTGATTTCATTGTCCAAAATGTTGGCTCCTATTGGATTATTATTAAAAAAAAATTTGCAGATAATTTTTTTGACATCAAGTTGTCGACTGGAATCCTGTCTTCTGGGGAAATTCTTTAATGGGACCTGGAGTTGAATTTAAAAGACTGGTGGTTAATTTTAAAACTCAATGCACAGTATGCCGGAACAATAGTGTATGCAATTCCTTCTAAAAACTGAGTTTTTTTCTGGTTAAGTCAGCCTGTTTGTTTCTTGTTGGTAGGCAGACTATGGGCCACTTGGTGCAAAAAGACCCTGCTGCCCACGAGGCAGATAAAGGACAGGGAGCTGCAGCAGAATCACAGTTAGACAATTAGGGAATGAAAATTGCTTCTTTTCACCGAAACCCTTAACCTCAAACCTTTGTTTACTTGTTGTGAGGCAGAATATATGGGGCACAATAAAATCTGCTGCTTACCCCCAACCACAACCTCCTCCTTTTCTGAGTCACGAGTCAATGTTGTTTTTGTATTTATTTATTGAAAATCAAGTATAATCAATCAAAACGGGGTCCTCTTTTTAATATATACAATTCAATGTTAGAAATTGAGGGGTTTTCTTTTACCCCGCCTCTCACCCAAAGTCAGCAGGGTAGGCTCAAACTCACCCACAAGCTAGTGATGATAAGCGGATAGAAAAAAAAATTACTCGGTCGCAACAGCTAATAGAATAACTGGCTTTTTTCACTAGGGTGCCATCTGGTGGATTTAGAGAGACTTCCACCTGCCTCTTGTATCCCAAATGAAACAAATTTTCACACCCACCGCCATTGCATAAACAAGTTAATATTTGCCCGGTGTGTGGCTCGAATCAAGATGAGCATCATCACACATGCAGCGGGAGGTGGTGTGCAGGTGTTATCAATTCACAGAGAGACCCACCCCCACTGCTTTAACACTCAATGACTCTACTCAGTTGTTGCCTTCCAGATGGCCTCTTAGATGCTGGAGGAAGGGAGCGGTCCACGCCCAGCTGGGAGTGCGGGAAGAGGGGCAGGATGGAGGAGGATGAGAAGCAGACTTGGTTGGTTTACTAAAGACTCATCCAACAATTCAAATTTAATGGTGTCAGCATACGTGAGGACAGAATGTTTTGGCAGTTTGCCTTTATTTGTCTTTCTGCTTGGATGAGTGACTTGTTGCCCGCAGGAAATAAACTGCTTCCTGTTGCTAAGTGCTGCAAAACAATCCTGATTGATGGCTTTTAAAACTGGGATGACTCGAAGAACAAAAACCTTGTTGACCCAACACTTCCAAGACTGCTTACAATGTTTTTACCATTTTAGCTCATCTATCCTGACTGGAAGAAAATAATGTGGCAGGAAAAAGGAGTTATAATGAGGTGTTGTCATGTTGGGAAAATTTAGATTGGCTTACTTGTGTCACATGATTCATGGTCTGCGAAACATAGCTAAATGTTACTGTTACCTCCCCAAAGGAGATACAATAAAACATTTAGGAAATAATACAAAAAACTATTTCAAGGTCAAACAGTCAGCTATTTATTTGTATAAATTTTTTACATTTTTTTTTGTCTGTTTTTATCTGTACAGGAAATGTATATCCACCCTGACGGTAAAAAACAATTCATTGCTTTACTCGGTCATTGGTAGAAAGATGAGCCTCACACATTGAATTTTCATTTTTAACATCATGCATTGTCCCGTGCCTGTGTGGGTTTTCTCCAGGAATTCTGGTTTCCTCCCACACCCCAAAAACGTGCATAATAGGTTGATTGAAGACTCTAAATTCCCCTTAGGTGCGAATGGTTGTTTGTTTATATGTGCCCCACGATTGGCTGGCGACCAATTCAGGGTGTACCCCGCCTCTTGCCCAGAGTCAGCTGGGATAGGCTCCAGCAGGCCCGTGACCCTAGTGAGGTGAAGCGGTTTGGAAAATAGATGGCTGCTTTGTCTTAAAAGTGTAAAAAGAAGTTAGAGTATGCACTAGGGCTGCTATGATTAGTTGATTTAGTCAAGTTTAAAATGTTCGAGGACTTTAAAACGAGTTCCGTTGCTACGCTGGCGACGTAACACGAATTTCTGCGTAAGTCAGATTTCACCGTTAGTCGAAATTTACGGCGAAATACTTCTGTTACGGGTATTGTCCCATGTGACTGTGACAGCAAGCTCAGTGTGTGCGTCGATGTGTGAGTGAGACAGGACTGTGCAGGCGTCGTCCGGCGGTACTGTGAAGGAGGAAGGAGTGCGCGCCGGTGCGTGAGTGTGTACAATAGCAAGTGAAGTGACGGCGACCGGGGTAGAGTAGCGATTAGCGGAGGACCCGTTGACATTGAATGTGCAGAGGAGCTAATAAAGCCATTAAAGCAGCAAACCGGTGCGTCGTGCCTTTATTGTTGCCGTCACCCAGCTCAGTTGTGCAACGAGAGAAGGGAGTTAACCCCTGCGTCTCCCGACCACGGTTAGGTGACTGTAGCAGGAAAGGTTAACACTTCGTATAAAGAAACCAAAATACATTAAAATAAAAAAATAAGATGCTGTACTTACCATTACTGCTGAGAGTGTGGAAAAAAAGGAGGGCGAAAAAGGCAAAGATACTCCCGGTGCACAAACACAGTCAAGCACTATGCACTAGCTAAGCAGAAACACTATGGTGCTGGGGACAAAATGGCGGACGAGGCACGGGCGTCGTAAAGTCGAATCGTCGTTGGTCGAGTGCGTTCTAACTCGAGGACTTCCTGTAATTAAAATAATATATAATATAATATACACCACCATTTTCCCATACTGCTTATCGTCACAAGGGTCGCAGGCGTGACGGAGCCTATCTCAGCTGACTCTGGGTACACCCTGAACTGGTCGCCAGCCAATCGCAGGGCACATATAAACAAACAACCATTTGCACACACATTCACACCTACGGGCAATTTAGAGTCCTCAATTAACCTACCATGCGTCTTTATGGGATGTGGGAGAAAACCGGAGTAAACCCACGCAGGCACAGGGAGAACATGCAAACTCCACGCAGGCGAGGCCGGATTTGAACCCACGTCCTCAGAACTGTGAGGCAGATGTGCAAACCAGTAGACCAACATGTCGCCTATATACAATATATTATATACATTGTTATACACATCTTGATAAATTCTTCAACTTCTTGGAATCGAGTGCTTGCTTTAACTTACCTCCTTTTTATCCATCTGGGGAAAAACAGTAGTAAACATAATTATCCGAGTTCATGCTAGTGATGGGGACGGCAGTTATTTTGAGTGCACTGAATCAGTTCTTCAAAAAAGATTCGTTCACCGAATCGTTCATATTCCATCCATCCATCCATTTTCTGAGCCGCTTCTCCTCACTAGGGTCGCGGGCATGCTGGAGCCTATCCCAGCTGTCATCGGGCAGGAGGCGGGGTACACCCTGAACTGGTTGCCAGCCAATCGCAGGGCACATACAAACAAACAAACAACCATGCGCACTCACAGTCATGCCTACGGGCAATTTAGAGTCTCCAATTCATGCATGTTTTTGGGATGTGGGAGGAAACCGGAGTGCCCGGAGAAAACCCACACAGGCACGGACGGGGAGAACATGCAAACTCCACACAGGCGGGGACGGGGATTGAACCCCGCACCTCAGAACTGTGAGGCTGACACTCTAACCAGTCGGCCACCGTGCCGCTCGTTCATATTCTTCTCCACAAAATCATTCAAGTGCTTCCTCATTCAGTTAATGATCCATCCCTGAGATTCATGTTCACTCAACACGTTCACCGAATGACTATGCCTTGTTGTTGTCACGTATTCTAAACTAGGAAAGGCGGGGAGATTTATTGAAAAAAAAAAAAACAAAAAAAAAACCTTCAGCTAAATTATCACCTACCTATTTCTCTCTCTCTCTCGGCAAGCTCTCAAACACCCGGCTTCGGTTGTGACTCGTGAACATGCGTTCAGCGAGCTCAGCTACCGAACATCCTTCCGCATCCCCTGTCGTCCAGCTAGGCTCTCGCCAGCCGGCGAGACTTTTCTGCATTCCACCGCGGTGGACAGCATCGCTGACACCATTTGATTCGTGGAAAGCGTCTGAGTGTCTTGAAGTGCTATATAAATGTAATGTATTATTATTATCACGGCACGGTGGACGACTGGTTAGCACATCCGCCTCGCAGTTCTGGGGACCGGGGTTCAAATTCCGGCCCCGCCTGTGTGGAGTTTGGATGTTCTCCCCGTGCCTGGGTGGGTTTTCTCCGGGCAGTCCGGTTTCCTCCCACATCCCAAAAACATGCGTGATATGTTGATTGAAGACTCTAAATTGCCCGTAGGTATGAATGTGAGTGCGAATGGTTGTTTGTTTGTGTGTCCTGGAATTGGCTGGTGACCGGTTGAGGGTGTACCCTGCCTCCCGCCCGAAGATGGCTGAGATAGGCTCCAGCAGCCCGTGACCCTAGTGAGGAGAAGTGGTAAAGAAAATGGATGGATTATTATAATTATTATTAGAATTAATTAATAATTGCATTAGACACAGAGGGAATGATATGTATGTGTACGTTAATACATTTATTATTAATTTACATTTACATTACTAGTTCATACTTGCTTTTCTTAACTGTTGAACCCATCTGAACTGTTACTAATCAAAATAGCAGCACCGAAGTATAGAAACAGACTCAAATGAATTAAATTGTAGACTCGCCACTTGCACTGAATGATGATCTCGCGTTATGTCGCGACTTTATCGATGGCACCCATTAGCTTTCCAATGGACTGATTAGACGCTCCACAGTTGTGTGCATCCCAATCTGCCTCGTTTCTCTGCATTCATACATCAAGCTCCTCTGTTGTTTTTCTGGTTTTAAATTCCAATTTCACAAAACATACATTTGAGAACACCAGAAATGCCGGTAAATAATATTAAAATTTACATAATACTAAAACAGGCCAGCTCCATCTCCAGTTGAGATGGAGATTTATTTTCAAATTAAATTTCAGTGCTACAGATACATCAGAAAAAAATGAAATCAACAATAAAAACTAAGCTCTAAAAAGACAAACATTTACATTAATTTGACATTGCAATGTAATTGTAACATTACATTACATGCGTTGGTAAATTAAAAGCCAGTCGCAAGGCACATAGAAAAACAAGCATTCACATTCATACCTAAGGAAAATTCAGTCTTCAACTAACCTCATGCATGTTCTTGGAATGTGGGAGGAAGCCGGAGTACCTGCAGAAATCCCTCGCAAGCACGAGGAGAACATGCAAACTCCAAACAGAAAGGCCGGAGCCTGGACATAAACCCCCAACCTCAGAACTGTGAGTTGGATGTGCAAACCACTCTTATTTTGAAATAATAATAATAAATAACATTTCATGTTATCAGTTCATGGATTATGCTTTTGCAGTGGAAGGAGGGGACCAGAGCTGTTTAACAGCACAAAAATGGCATGTTTTATTTTTTTTGCCCTTGGCGAAGGTCTACCCCTCATCATGTATTAATCCTTTTCCGGTGAGTTAAATATAATTAAATAAAACCCCACGAATGTAATTAAATATGTATTTTGAATAATTACGAATGCTGCCCACCTCACTGTGGTGGGGGTTGGTTATGACTGGGCCTGCAGTGGAGGGAGGGAGAGGATGAATAACAGGCGCCGCTGTGTGTGTGTGTGTGTGCGTGCGCGTTCGTGCGTGCGTGCGTGTGTGTGCGTGCGTGCGCGTTCGTGTAAATAGTGGGAGCAGCAAAAAGTGTGGGGGAGAGGAGGAATGAAAGAGAAGAAGGCGCTTGTGTGTCTGCATCGAAGGAGGATGCACAAAATGAAAGACTGAGCGACGCAGACGTGTGCGTGTGTGCATGGAACTGCAAGATGCAAGCATGTGTGTGTCTGTCGAGAAAGCAAGGAGGGGCAGGAGGCACTAAACATTAGTAAAGGTGTGTGCGCGAGTCCCACTAGGAAGGTGATTTATGAGAGGATAAGACTAGCTGGGGTCTGCACACGTTCACTATTAAACTGTATTTCATCCATCATTCCATTTTCTAATTGATACTTTGTGGTCGAAACCAGCGTTCCCCCACCTTTAATAAACATTGGATAATTTGTATTGGGAATCATGGCTAAACAATAATGAATTGTTAAGAAAACCTGTACATGATCAACACTAGTCGTGTATGACGAAAATTGTCTGGAATGGTAATCACCAAAACTTCATGCCGCTTTAGAAGGTATTTTAATTCAGTTAGTGTTGAATATATGCAACATATGTACTGTATATGATTTATCTAGCTAAGTAGAGAAATATACAAATGTGTAGTATAAATTGTGACTTAGTTTTAAGTTGAGCAAGCATCTCATGTTTTACAGTGTGGGGAGTGAGACTCATGACGCGGTGCGGTGACGGTGTGTAAAATTTCCACTGAGAGTCAGAACGTAAGGCCAGAGTTGTGTGCTGCCAGCACTTTTCCCTCTTACAAAACATGTAACTATACAGGTGATGTTTTACATGAGAAGCAGAGATCACATGAGTTCCGTGTCGGGCTTGTAAGATTAGTTGCCGAGTTGGAGATCCGGCTTCAGGAAGCGGGGGAAAGTGGAGGGTACGGATTGATGTCATTATAAATCTGAGTGGGTACCAATGCTTTCTGCGTCCTTGTTGGAGGCACCTCCTCACCCGACGATGGAGGCGACCGCCCCGCGAGCACTGACTTTTCTCTAGCTCCTGATCGTTCCGCCCGTTCACCGTTAATAATGAGACGACACTCTATCTATCTTCAGAAAGGAGAGCATGCAGGTGGAGAAGATTGGCTAAAGCAGTGAAAAAGATGGCAAATTTCAACCACCATGTCTTTATATAATGAGACTGTGTTAAGGGAGCATGAAAACATGCACTCGCGCAAGTGCGACCACATGACATTTTTACTCACACACACTGAAAAAAGGGTTGCGCATGCGACCATTTTGTTCACAGTCTCGAGCCGTGCAACATGTTGAAACAGGTTAATTGTACCTTCAGCCATTGAGTGGAAGAGCGTTTAATTGTTCTGCTTTTTACTATACATTGCTGGCAAAAATAGATGAACAGCGTAAGATATTCTGTAGTCAATAAATCAACTTTGAACCAATTTTCCATGGCACACCTGGTAATCTCTCACGGGAGAGTAATGTGTCGGTGGTTTGCAATCCCTGGTGAAAACAAATGAAAAATAAATGCATTGCAACAGGCCCAACCATGTTCGTGGAGTTTTTTTATCGACAAAATATTGCATTTTTATGGCAAACTACACTGTTAATGCAGCATGCCCACCCTGCTTGTGTGGGTTGTGGTGCAGCCTGTCATTACGTCATGAAATTATGTAAGAAAATTGTCATGAAACCCATGAAATTTGAGTTTGTCCAATTCTCATCAGCAAATTTGAAATTAATTTTGTAGCAGATTTGACCTCTTGCACCATAACTGTTTGATAAGCTATGGTGTTTTTGTGGCAAAATTTAACATTTTCAGTGTAGCATGTCCACCATCTTTTGGCATGTGTTGCAGTAGGAGCTGCCATGTTTGCTGAGTTATTATTTTGACATGGCTCGTCATGTATTATGAAGCTGAAAATTTTAATTGTCATGAAATTATTTCAAAATGCAGTGAAAGTATCTTTCATTATTAGCTAAACGTCACGTTTATTTGCTGTTTTCGTTCGCCGGCTAAAATGATAAAAGCATTACTTTGGTGCCATCTTGTGGAAACGTGTTGTTGTTGTTAGGTTAAATTAATTAATGGTGTTTTTCATGAGATGTTTTGTTTTGTTGCCGGTCCTAGAGCCCCTATAGTCTACTTTGCCATACAATTTACTTGCCCCTCCATCCATCCATCTTCTACCGCTTATCCGAGGTCAGGTCGCTGGGGCAGTAGCTTTAGCAGGGACGCCCAGACTTCCCTCTCCCCAGCCACTTCCTCCAGCTCTTCCGAGGGGATCCCGAGGCGTTCCCAGGCCAGCCGAAGGATGTAGTCTCTCCAGCGTGTCCTGGGTCGTCCCCGGGGTCTCCTCCCGGTGGGACGTGCCCAGAACACCTCACCAGGGAGGCTTGCTCCTACAATTTATAATTGGTTGTATATGCCAAAAGGTGAGTTTAATGACTATATATCATTTGTGTTAAGTGCTAGTGTGCAAATTTGTTTGCCCATGTGTTATGTCACATCAGTTTGTGCTTGCATGTCATTTAGGCTAGTAGGCTAACTAATACGTTGATGAGCCTCATGGGAAGGTGGTTTGATTGTGTTGAATAATTTAACAATTGAATGCAGTTTTTTTTTTTTTTTCCTGTCTCGTGAAAGTAAATCCCAAACGGACTTGCAGCGTGTGTTCTATGATTATACTTTTTTTTTTTTTTTAAGTGCTTGGCCGCCTTTTATGGGGGGGGCTTCAATTATTCGCCAATTTTTGCTATTTGTGGCAGGACTCGGTCACACTCCCCCGTGAATAGGAAGGGTTCACTCAATATTGTTTTGTGGCAAAAGTCTACGTTTCAGTGCAACGTGTCCACCACATTTGCTGAATGTGGTACAGAAAGCCAGAGAGTGATGTATCCACCATGCTTGTGGAGTCTCTTGCTGCATGTCTCCATGTTTGTGGAGTGTTTGCCAGTACAGTCAATGCCCTTTTGATGGAATTCAGTGCAGCATTCCCACCACATTTATTGGCTGAACACAGAACTCGCACTGGCACATGGGGTGATGAAAGTCGTGAACATAACGGTGTCACACTTTTTGCACAATTTCCAACCAAATTCTCCTGAGATCATGTTGCTGTCCATCTATGTGCTTTACATTACATGACTTCAGGCACAAGCTATCGCAAATAGAATTTGACAGCTGCTCTGATAAAAATGATCCATGCTTTATAGCTTTTATGCACATGCATCTTCTTCTTTTCCTTTCGGCTTGTCCCATTAGGGGTCACCACAGCGTGTCATCCTTTTCCATGTAAGCCTATCTCCTACATTCTCCTCTCTAACACCAACTGCCCTCATGTCTTCCCTCACTTAATTTAGAAACCTTCTCTTTGGTCTTTCTCTAGCTCTCTTGTCTGGCAGCTCCACCCTCATCATCCTTCCACCAATATACTCTCTCCTCTGGACATGTCCAAACCATCGAAGTCTGATCTCTCTAACGTTGTCTCCAAAATATCGAACCTTGGCTGTCCCTCTGATGAGCTCCTTTCGAATTTTACTCAACCTGGTTACTCAGAGAGAGAACCTCAACATCTTCATTTCCGCCACCTCCAGCTCTGCTTCCTGTTGTCTCTAATCCGTACATCATGGGTGGCCTCACCCCTGTTTTATAAACTTTGCCCTTCAGCCTTCTGTCACATAACACACCTGACACCTTCCTCCACCCGTTCCAACCTGCTTGGACCCGTTTCTTCACTTCCCGACCACACTCACCATTGCTCTGGACTGTTGACCCCAAGTATTTGAAGTCCTCCACCCTTGCTATCTCTTCTCCCTGTAGCCTCAATCTTCCCCCACCACCCCCCTCATTCATGCACATATATTCTGTCTTACTTCGGCTTAGCTTCATTCCTCTCCTTTCCAGTGCATGCCTCCACCTTTCTAACTGTTCCTCCACCGGCTCTCTGCCTTCACTGCAGATCACAATGTCATCTGCAAACATCATGGTCCACGGGGATTCCAGTCTAACCTCATCTGTCAGCCTATCCATCCCCACTGCAAAAAAGAAGGGGTTCAGGGCTGATCCCTGATGCAGTCCCACCTCCGCCTTAAACTCCTCTGTCATACCTACAGCACACCTCACCAATGTTCTGCTGGCCTCATAATTGTTCTTTATTATTCTAACATACTTCTCTGCCACGCCAGACTTCCGCATGGAGTACCAAAGTTCCTCTCTGTGTACTCTGTCATAGGCTTTCTCTAGATCCACAAAGACACAATGTAGCTCCTTCAGAGCTCTGTTCTTCTCCATCAACACTGTCAAGGCAAATAATGCATCTGTTGTACTTTTTCTCTGCATGAAACCATACCGTTGCTCGCAAATACTTCTGTCCTGAGTCTAGCCTCCACTACTCTTTCCCATAACTTAATTGTGTGGCTCATCAACTTTATTGCGCTATAGTTCCCACAGCTCTGCACATCATCCTTGTTCTTAAAAGTTGGTGCCACTTTTCCTCTATTCCTCAGGAATTTTCTCACCCGATAGAATTCTGTTGAACAAGCTGGTCAAAAACTCCACAGCCACCTCTCCTAGATGCTTCCATACCTCCACAGGAATGTCATCAGGACCAACTGCCTTTCCATTTTTCATCCTCTTTAATGCCTTTCTAACTTCCCCCTTACTAATCATTGCCACTTCCTGGTCCACCCCACTTGCCTCTTCTACTCTTCCTTCTCACTCATTTTCCTCATTAATCAACTCCTAAAAGTATTCTTTCCATATATCCAGCACACAACTGCCACCAGTCAACATATTTCGATCTCTATCCTTAATCACCCTCACCTGCTGCACATCTTTCCCATCTCTATCCCTCTGTCTGGCCAACCTGTATAGATCCTTTTCTCCTTCTTTAGTATCCAACCTGGCATACATGTCGTCATATGCCTCATGTTTGGCCTTTGCCACCTCTACCTTAGCTCAATGTCACATCTCCATGTATTCCTTTTTCCTCCCCTCAGTGTCCCACTTCTTCTTAACTAACCTCTTTCCTTGTATGATTTCCTGTACTTTGAGGTTCCACCACCAAGTCGTCTCCTCCCCTGTCTTTTTGATCACCTTGGCTGTAGTGGTCCAGTCTTCTGGAAGCACCTCCTGCACAACTCTTCCAAATACACCATAGTAAAATAATTTTAACCCTGCCCCTAAACTTCTAGCCTTACTGCCTTTCCACCTGCTCTCCTGGACACACAATACGGTATATCAACCTTTCTCCTAATCATCAAGTCAACCAATTCCCATTTTCCTGTCATAGTCACAACATTCATTGTCCCCACATTAATTTCTAGGCTCTGTGCTTTCCTCTTCTTTCTGCCCAAGAACCCGCTTTCCACCTCTCCTTCGTCTTCGACACACAGTTGCTGAATTTCCACTGGCAGTCTGTAGGTTAACGGCGCTGGTGGCGGATGTTGTTAACTAGGGCCACGACCGATCTGGTATGGAATTTTTGGATGGACGCTCATATTTGTTTGGCAAAGTTTTAAGGCGCATGCCCTTCATGACGCAACCCTCTGCATTTATCTGGGCTTGGGACCGGTCTACAGTCTACTAGGATCGCAGGCGTGCTGGAGCCTATCACAGCTATCTTTGGGAGAGAGGCGGGGTACACCCTGAAGTGGTCTCCAGCCAATCAAAGGGCACATAGAAACAGAAAATCATTTGCATTCACACCTATGGACAATTTAGTCTTCAATTAACCTACCATGTATGTGTTTGGGAGGAAACGTGTGTGTGTGTGTGTGGAGAGAGAGAGAGAGAAACTTTACCTCCTTGTTTCTATGTGGGGAGCCGCTGGAGAGCAGGAAGAAAGGAGGAGTTCTCTTTTCATCCTGCTGATGGAGGAGAGCATGATCTGCACTTTGATCACAATGAATTATTCCTATCCTCGGCTATAAATACGGTCTGTTTTCCAGCAGCCTTGCTCTCGCTTTTCAGCGACTGAATCTGTGCTCGGCGCGACACCACGGCTGTGTAGCAGCTCTGATTTCATCCTTCAACCGAGAACTTCAATTTAGGCCCGACCTTACCAAAACTTTCGGAATAAATGATCCCTGCCGAAGAAACTAAAGATGACCACAGTAATCTCTTCGTTTCCTTTAGCTGTAAAACACCCCATAGACCATTTTAGGAGAAACCAACTAAACAAGTAACCAACCAGCTAAAACAAGCCAAGTTTAAAAAAAAAATAATAAAAAATAAATAAATAATAATAATTCACTAAAAACAAGCAAAAAACCCCAAAATTTAACCACATAATCAACCAAATAAAAAGCGAGCCAAACAACCAAAAACCCAATCAACTAGAATCCCGATCAACCAACCAACCAAAATAAAATAAAAAATAAAAAATAAATAAAAAAAGTTTTGTCAAATGGACATCAATTTAGAAATAAAATATCCATCAACTACATTTATCTTGTGAACAAATTTTACCAAAAATATTTTCCATTTCTTTACCTTGAGGGCTATTATAGTACTTGCATGTACTCAACAAAGGGAAAGTGAGCCAACCGGCTTAGGCTATCCTATCAAGTATACAGGAAACATAAACCGGAAGTAGAAGCATACACCTTTTAACAGTTAGTCATCAAAATTTTGAGACACACAATCACGCATATGGTTCGTGATCCATATGGCTCTCTGGTAGTGTTTGCATGATCGCAGGCATGTGATGTGCAGGGAAGAAGTCTCGCTGAAAATGGAGGTGGTACACAAGAGGTGATGTGGGAATTGAGCTTTAGGAACACTAAACAAGACGATGCATGTGTGCCAGAGCATCACTCAAGGACACGCTGTCTGTTTCTTTTCTTAGCATCGCTCCTTGTGGCTTGCAATTTTTAAAATCTAACAAACTCGTGGCTCGTCTGGGCTCTACTACCTCACCCCACCCATAAGGTGTGGCACTGTCAACCTATCACCTCTAATGGGAAGAAAAGGTCACGCCTTAATTATTCATTCAGGATGTCAAACAAAGCCTGCCGCCTGTTATTTAGGGTGCGGGAGACCAGCTGAATAATTCACCAGGAGGATTCGCTTTCCTCCCGTGGTTTTGGAGTCTCACCTACACTCCTGTTGCTCCTCAGATGACCTTGAAGCAGCAACATGGATGGTATGGGTCTAATTTTCACCCATCCATCCATTTTCTGAGCCACTTCTCCTCACTAGGGTCACGGGTGTGCTGGAGCCTATCCCAGCTATCATCGGCCAGGAGGCGGGGTACACCCTGAACTGGTTGCCAGCCAATCGCACGGCACACATAAACAAACAACCATACGCACTCACATTCACACCTACGGTCAATGTAGTGTCGTCAATTAATCTACCATGCATGTTTTTGGGATGTGGGAGGAAACCTGAGTGCCCGGAGAAAACCCACACAGGCACGGGGAGAACATGCAAACTCTACACAGGCGGGGCCGGGGATTGAACCCCGGTCCTCAGAACTGTGAGACAGACGCTCTAACCAGTCGTCCAGCTGCAAATATGAGGTACTCTTTCTAATCCAGTAATTGTCATTAAACTTTGAAGTTCAACAAGCTGGACCAAGACAAGACAAAAACAATGAAGTGATTAAAAAAACAACCATCAAACCCCAACCAAGTTTAAAAAAAAAAAAAAAAAAAAAAAAAAAAAAAAAAAAAAAGCGACAGTTCGTCTATCCAATCTCAAAAGTAAAGATTTCCACTGAGGAAAACATGGTAAATAAAGATGACTGCAGTCAAAAGCAACAAAGCACATAAAAAACAATCAACCAAAAATTAAACAACCAACCCATAGATTAAAAACAAAAACAATCAAACCAACCATAAAACAACCAAAAAACTGACTGTCCCAAAAACCACCAACCAACCGATCAACTGACTAACCAACCAACCAACCAACCACAGGGCTTTACACTAACTTTTGCTCTAGGAACACTGGTGCCACCAACTTTTTCAGTTGGTCACACCAGCACATGATTTGATCACACCATTTTTTTCAGGAGGTACAGCATGCCCATGACTTACCATAGTTTTGTATGAAGTAAAGCAAAATATTTTACTGTGAAGAAGACGTTTGTCCGCAACAAGCAGTAGCAAATAAAACCGGTCAATTAAAAAACAAAAACAAAGGCTTTACATTTATTTGATCATTTGTTTGACTCTAGAGGGGCAGGTTCTTATAGTGAGGGCTCCTAACCCTATTCCCTAGGGAAAATCACTTAATTTTGCGCATTACCACAACCATATGATTGACATACATTTGAAAAGGATTGAGTGTGCCACCACCATATAAATGATTGATTATTCACACTTTAGCAAATTATTTACTAGCAAAACAAACCAATTTACCCATTTAATATCTATGCTTTAATATGTCTATGCTACAAACAGGGTTTAGAGAGAGAGCGAGATTGTCAGACTCTGGTCAACCAAACTAACTAAAAAACAAAGCAAAACAAAAAACAATTAACTAAAGACCAACTAACCAAGCAACTAAAAGCCAATCAAAACCAGTTAATGAACTAAAACCCCATCCCAAGTTACTACAGTGCGGTGAAAAAGTATTCCCCCTTCGACACACGACGACGATAGGAACAGACTGAACAGACAATAAGCAAATCAAACCAATAAATCACAATCATCCATCCATCCATTTTCTGTTGCGCTTATCCTCACTAGAGTCGTGGGCGTGCTGAAGCCTATCCCAGCTATTTCCGGACGAGAGGCTGGTCGCCAAACATATAAACAAATAACCATTCATACTCACATTCACACCTACGGGCAATTTAAAGTCTTCAATCAACCTAGCACTCATGTTTTTGGGATGTGGGAGGAAACCGGAATGCCCGGAGAAAGCCCACGCAGGCACGGGGAGAACATGCAAACTACACACAGGCGGGGCTGGGATTTGAACCCCGGTGCTCAGAACTATGAGGCAGATGTGCTAACCAGTCGTCCACCGTGCCGCCACATCACAATCAAGTTAAATAATTTATTCTTATTTTCCTTTATCATTTATCCAACCCACACAGAGTTTGTATACATCATGCCACAATACATCAGGCAGGTGCCAGAATTTGTTTTAAAAATAAAAAGTAAAAAAAAAGGAGATTTGTAGACTGTGTTTTGGTTCACTATCTGCCAACAATGCCTCTTAAACGGATTATCAGAAGATGCAAGCAGAGTTTATTGGTGCTGAAGAGGCCAAATCAGACATTAATGCTATTTAAGTGCATTAAAGCGAGGAATGCTGTAACTTGTGAGTCACTTTCCCCGCGAGGATTAGCGGGAGGGAGGGAGAGCGTTGTCTTGTTCCCCGGGAGGCAGCAGAGGAAGAGACGGATGGATGATGGAGCGCAGACAAAGTGTGCGACACCCACCGAGTGACAGGAAGAGAGAGAGACTAACTCCATCATGCCTGAATAATAAATAGGCACGCACATACACTACAGATACAGTACAAAATGTCTCATGCGAAGCACCCCCGAAGCATGTTTGTCATGACAGTGACGCCGTCTCCCCCAACAACCATAAGACTTATTACTCTGCACTTACTCAGGAAATCATGCAGAAAAAACACTGCAAGTTCTCTGCTTTTTCAACTCAGTCCAACAATGTTAATGGTCTGCAAATTTCATTTACACACCATACTGTTTATACAGAGGTCTTAAAGACCCTGTAAAATAATGTTTCTAAATACAATATACATGTTTGAAGAAAATCTTGCTGAAAACGGGCAAAAGACTCAGTTGTGAAGAATTTATTATACTAAAATGTGTCCCTGAAAAATATATGTTGTGTTGCACACCGCACAACTGTTTTTCACCATTTCAGTTTCCCAGATTTTTGTGGGCGTGGCTAAAACAGGCTCCAGTTATGCACATCAGCCCTGTGAGTCGCCTCTCCCCCAGTATATAAGAACAAGCGTGCCTTTGTACGCATCAGCGGTTATCTGACGCTGTCTCGACGTGCAGTTAGCTAGCAAGCTACCTATGCCTACACCTCGAAAATACATCTTTTCTTTGGACAATCCACCGGCTAGACCTCTTTTAAACAGCTTGACGGCCAGTGTGTGGACCAGGGCTGCGGGTTGGCATGGCCTTGTCATGGGGCTTTTCAAAGCTATGCGATGGCCCGGTCGGATATATTCTACCCACCAGAGGGTTTCAGCAGAAATACTGTATCTTTGTGACTTAAAAGTGTGTAGTTAGGTGTAGACATAAGAAAGATACATGACGTTTCCAGGTCTTATTAGAGCTATTTAATTGACATTTGAGTGCGGTGTGATTTCAGCACATTTAGTGGACACGCCCACAGTGTCTAAGAGCAGAGACGACTTGGCGTCTGGCATGTTGGAGAGGTGTTCTCTTCACGAATGAATCCTGGGTGTGGGTGATCGGTTTGCTGATGTCAATGTTGTAGATCAAGTGGCCCATGGTGGAGGTGGGGTTATGGTATGGGCATGCGTGTGTTATGGGCAACGAACACGGGTGCATTTTATTGGTGGCGATACCGTGACGAGATCCTGAGGCCCATTGTTGTGCCTTTCATCCACGACCATCACCTCATGTTGCAACATGATGATGAACATGATGCATGGCCCCATGTTGCAAGGATCTGTAAACAATTCCTGCAAGCTGAAAACATCCCAGTTATTGCATGGCCAGCATACTCCCCGGACATGTCACGGACTGAGCATGTTTGGGATGCTCTGGATTAGCGTATACAACTGCATGTTCCAATTCTTGCCAATATCCAGCAACTTCGCAGAGCCATTGAAGAGGAATGGACCAACATTCCACTGGCCACAATCAACTACCTGATCAACTCTATGCAAAGGAGATGTACGTGTTGCACCGCGTGATGCAAATCGTGGTCACACCAGATATCCCGACTGGTTTTCTGACCCCACCAGACGCCCACAAGAAAGCAAAACTGCACACTTCAGTGGCCTTTTATTGTGGCCAGCCTAAGGCCCACCTGTGCAATAATCATGCTGTCTAATCAGTATCTTGATATGCCACACCTGATCGTGTAGTCGTATTAGTTGACCGTGGCTTGACAACGCCTGACGGATGTGATCGTGGTCTGTGGGATCCATTTGGTCAGATTAGTATGTCAAGGGAGAGGGTGTAAAATGGAAAAGGATCCCAAGGCAGACAACGAGCTGTAGAACAAATTGTAACGTACATTGGTTGAGATAAAAACGTAATTGATTTAGGAGAAAAGAATAAGCCGGAAGAGAGTCCTGCGTTTCTTCCAGTTTAGCGTCATTTTAAGTTTCAGCGTTATAAATCAAGCTATTTTGTCTCGTAAAGGTGCACCATGTCAGTTTTTATATGTATGAAATTTAGGAGAAAAGGACGACAAACCTTTTATCAGTCTCATAATCTTAAGTTTTGTTAAATGAATTAGATAAGAGTTCTCGATAACCAGAGGTATTTTGTCGAACCCAAACGCATACAGATGATACCGGTAGGTGGATGGAGCCGCAGTGAAAAGGAGTGTCTCACAAACAATTAATTCTATACAAGGATATAAGCAAATTTCTCAGAAAACAATTGGAAAAATAACACAAATAGGACGTACCACTGAACCGTGGACAGGGAATTCGAGACTCTGAATACTAGGAATACAAATTGGGCGATGCTGGGTTTTAAATTTTACAGATTTTAATAGGTTGCAGGTGTGTCTTGGCCAGTTTCGCCCACCAACGATCACCAAGGTAACTGAAAGACAATTAAACCAAATGAACCAACTTAAGAACGTAACAATTTCACTTTCCGTTTTAGATAAAAACAACACAATGCAAAATTTGGAATATCTAATATTGAACATGACATACAGATTGATTTTAACACTTTTTTTCTTTTGTTCACGTAACATTCTGAACTGTCATACAAGTGTAAGAAAAAAAAAAAAGCTAACAAAACTATAATATTACCACTGTTATTACTGTTGTTAAGGTGTTAAAAACAACATATGAAGATTATTCATGTTGCAAATAGGCCTCACATGGATTATGTTTAAAATTTTTAAATGGTCATTAATGGATAAAAAGACATTAACCACTTTGGGAATCTACAGTACTATCTAAGGATTTGACAACAATTGCTGTTTTACACAGAACACTGAAGCATGTAATTGTGATTCATACGATAATTATCGCACTGTGGATCACTTTTGTAATAATGATAAGGTGTTTTTAGTCATTAGTCATTTAGTCTCCTCCATTACAAGTCAATACAAACACCTTGATTGTTATTTAATATTTGCTGTCAAGTGATCAATGGGTGCGCTGTCATAATTACGCTCCCGGCTTGAAAGGGGAAAAAAGTATTTTTGTTTTCCACATCTCTGTGTGATTAAACCGCCAACAGAGGGAGGAAGCGGCGCTCAATCAATTAGTCTGTCATTGAGCACATTTAATTACATGCAATGGCTGCCCTATTTGACCCCGCAGGTGAAGCAGGGCCTCTTACCGAGGAAATACAACAGCCTGGGCGACCCATCACTGAGCATCATCTTATTAAAAATGTATGTAACTGTATATGTGGCAGCTAAAGATGAAAGGATTTTCACCCCCTTGAGATGAGTGCATATCGAAACAGGAAGCTCTGAAAATGCACATCCCTGCACACCCAACCTCCCACCCCCACACCATGACACTCGCAGCTGGCACCCACACTCCAGCCAGGGTCTTTGATGTGGTCAAGGTCTAACCTGTGCTCCGAGTAGTCTGTGCAGTTCATTTACACAAGAACGCTGGGCTGTATAGGCTTCATTGAGGATTTTAAAGCAACAGGTCTCGCATTTTGGACAAAGGAGGTCTATCCTTCACATGGCCAGAGCTTATATTGAAAACTAATTGAAATAACAAACTCTGTAGATTTGTTAAAGCGCTGAGTGTTTTGATACTCTTCAAAATTCCTATTGTTAGGTTTGTAAAGACTAAAAAAAAAAACCATGTTCATGTTCCCAAAAACATGCATGTTAGGTTTGTTGAAGGCAAACTTTTCTCTGATGTTTACAAAAAACACTGTTAGGTTTCTCAAATATTCGCCATGTATGCCTTCATTTGGCATACAATAGAGCCGGGAAGTGCTCTGTCTGCACATGCTTTGTTTCGACATACACCATGCGTGGTGGTGATGTCATTTACGCACGGTGAAAATATGGCGGCTCCCGACGCAGCTTGTATGTGACAACGATCTTGTTTTTAAACCACTTACAAGTTGTTTTTATCAAGCGTTTTTAAATTTTTTTTATAAACGTAGAAAAACAACTACCAATATTTTCACGATTTTTGTATATTTTTATATATTTTTTTATATTTTCATAAGGCGCACTTAAAAGTCATAAACTTTCTCCAAAATGGACGGGCCGTAGTTGTGAAAGGGCCAGTGCCGACTGTCTAACTACTTAGGGTTCCTCCTGCCGTGCCGCTGTCGTCAGGTACCGTGTTCGGCTGTGACATTATATCCTTACCAACGAGGTTAAGTTGACTTGTGTGCTTTTATTTTTATAATTCTAGTCCACAAAAACCTTTCAATTTTGAAGTTGAGCCTCCTGTAAACGTGATTTTATGTTGTACATCGTATCAGCTATCTCCCCATCAGGATGTTTGATTCCTTTTGGCGCATCCATTTGACACGCTCACAGTGCTGAGAGCTGAGGGGTGTCCCTTATTATTCAAGATTTGAAACCTGAATTTATACACTTTGCGATTTGTTTTATATATTCACATTTGACAGGCTTGTTAACATTCCCCTTCTCTGTGTGTTGAATTTACATGCCATTTTTTGGTCCTGCTAAGTGCCACTTTAAGGCTTTGTTTACATAAACGGGTACGTTAGGTTCATTCATTCATTCATTTCCATACCGCTTACCCTCATTAGGGTTGTGGGCGTGCTGGAGCGTATCCCAGATGACTCTGGGAGAGAGGCGGTGTACACCCTGAACTGGTCGCAAGCCAATCGCAGAGCGCACATAGAAAAACAACCATTCACACTCACATTCACACCTACGGACAATTTAGAGTCAATCAATTAACCTACCATGCATGTTTTTGGGATGTGGCAGGAAACCGGAGTAGCCGGTGAAAACCCACGCAGGCACGGGCAGAACATGCAAACTCCAAACAGGTGTTGGAACCCGGGTCCTCAGAACTGTGAGGCAGATGTGCTAACCTGTTGTCCACCGTGCCGCCCTGTACTTGACTAAAAACGTCAGACCTGCAGAAACAAAATTCTCTGGTCTGATGAAACCAAAATAATCACAGATAAAAAACCATTTTACAACGTAATTTCAACCCCTATATCCAAAAACGGCAGTATAACATTTTTAGTGTACATATTTTTATCGTCAACTATAAATATCAGTCAAGCCGTATAATTGCCTTTTCCTCAGTTTGCCATTGTTGTCATTGTATCGTTTCTATAATGACTAAAATGACTTTCTGCAAGCTCCTAATCAGCTAACATCGCTAGGTACTATAGTTACAGGGCTTGTAGCACGACCTTGAACCTTTAGCTTCATTTGAACTTGAAAATGTTTTTCTATGGATAGACATGTTTTCCAACATTTGTATTGTAAAAGTGTGTAAAAATTACGTACTACTTCATTTAAACCACTACAAGTCATGGTGACTTCCCATCATGGTTTTGTTGTTTGGCTTTATTTGAGGCAAATGTTTGTCTGGCTCAAATCTAGTGTCAGTGTTCCATTTTATGCTTCACTACCTAAGCAGGAGTAAAGTGCAGGAAGGGCTAATGGCTTGAAAAAAAGTGATGTGACCACGTTGTAGCCATCCTGCGGCACACCTTCAGGGATTATCAAAGTTATTAGTCGTCCTAACATGGCCTCTCCCCAAAATGTCATGGCATTTAAGAGTGGAGACATTTAATGCGGAAGCCTAAATGTGAACCTGCGGGTGGCGCTAGAGGTAAAAGCGATCCTGCCAAAGTTGTTAAGCAGATCACGAATGTCAGTTAAAAATGTCACTGGAATCCATTTAATGGTTGATCGATAACTTCAGTTTGTTTGGTGTGATGCTAAGCGTGACCACTTTTTGATTTGGTTTTATAATGTTGACATTTTTTTCTGGATTACGTGGTTTGTACTTTTTCGTGGGGGTTGTGCATTGACTTTAAACGACAGACATCCAGCACAAGAGGAATGAGATACCTGCAAGTTACTGCAGCCTAAATTAAGTGGTACTACAGTGAGAGAAATAAATGGAGTGGAAAAGATTTATTCTGTTTAAAAAGTTATCATGAGATGTGAATAAAATTGTAATATTACAAAATTGTGATATAATACGCATTATTAGAACAAGAAAAGAATATTATGAAAAAAGTTTTTCTTGCGAGAGGTCAGATTGTTTCCAAAAAAAAAGTCATAATGTTGCATGAATAAACGAAAGTTGTATTTTTTTTTTAAGAACAACTTGTCAGGGTTCCTGTAATGAGTTGTATCTAAATGCAGAGGTGAGAAAATGGACAGTTCAAGAATGAATGTTTATTGGGCAATCACGAGGTCGGAGGCAGACAACTGCTGGCAGGCAAGGAGGTTTTGTGGGCTGTGTCCGGGTTGGCAGGTACACGCGCGCGCGCGCACACACACACACACACACGCACACTCTGGGGCAGAGCTCAGAAGGCTGAGACAGCAGACCTGACACAACGGTAATGTTATTAGAAAAAAAAAGTCAAACTATTGTGCGGCTATATAAACTTGTATAAACAAAGTTATGATGTTGCAAAAAAATACCTTCTTTTGCTCGAGAAACTTGGTACAAGAAATAAGTTGTAATATCACTTTTTTTTTGTTTTGTTTTGTTACATCGCATTTCCTTCCCAAGTTAACTAAATGTGGTTTACATGATTAAAAGCATTTAAAAAATAAAGGACAGCTTAAAACATTTAAAAACAAAGAGAAAAAAATTAAAATAAAGATGATAAAGTACAAGAAATAAGACTCCAAGAAAGCTAATTTAAAAGTGGAAATTCTCTAAAATACTCATAAGCATGAGAAAAAAAGAAGTTTTTAAACTGGATTAAAAAACACTTGACTTCTGTCGGCAACTAATTCCATTTGTGAGCAGCATACCACCTGTCCGCCATTATTTGACTAGAGTCTGTAGATGTCAGAGCCCGACTGGGTTTAAAGTATATTCCACGAACATTTGTTTCATATATTCAGGACCTAAACCATTTAATGATTTATAGATCTGTAGCAGAACTATTTAGTCTGTCCTGAAGCTGAATTGGAGCCAGTGTAGAGACTTTAGAATTGGAGTAATATGTTCTGACCCCTTTGTTCTGGTCAGTAACCGAGCTGCAGCGTTCTGAATGATTTACAGCTTTTTAATGCTCTTTTGGGGGAGACCAGTCAGAAAACCATTGCAATCGTCAAGCTTACTTGAGATAAAAGCATGGATGAGCTTCTCCTGATCTGCTTGGCACATGCAAGCCTTCACTCTGGATATGTTCTTCAGATGGTAGAAGGCAGTTACCGTGCCGCCCGCTACTTAACTAAAAAAGTAAAAATTAAATTGCCAAATTAAATTAACAATGGCCAAACATCCATCCACAAAAATAAAAACGGGTAGAAGCTTAAACGAAAAGACGAGCATTAATTTGTACTATTGAATTAAAGTTATATACCGTACACCATAAATAGTTTAAAATAAAAAGCTTGAATTGTTTCAAAGATTTATTTGTCCTCTGTGAAACTGGAGGGGTGGGTGGGGGTGGCAGATTGACTGAAACTGTTGTCGAAAATGAGCACATTGTGGGTAATTTCAGTTAACAGTTTTGGCAGTGGGCAAATAAATGTTGGAAATATTATATTAATGCTCAAACGTGACATAATTTACTGCCAGTGAGCCATAATTCAACAAGCTAGCTTTGTAAAAAGCTAACGTGGTTAATTCATTGCAGGTAAAAATATTCTTACCTATGAAAGGTTATTCCCAGTTCAGAGTTCTCCTGTTGTGATTGTATGACGTGTGGGCAACCATACGCAGCACAATGTTTCCAAACGTGTTATCCATCCACAAACATGGAATGCGCTGACACTTTGCTCCCACTAGCTTAGCGTCGCCGTGGGCACGCGGCTCAAAGGGGAGTGTCGTATCTATGCCGTCTATGAACTTCCATCCATTTTCTGAGCCGCTTCTCCTCACTAGGGTCGCGGGCGTGCTGGAGCCTATCCCAGCCATCATCGGGCAGGAGGCGGGGTACACCCTCAACTGGTTGCCAGCCAATCGCAGGGCACATACAAACAAACAACCATTCACACCTACGGTCAATTTAGAGTTGTCAGTTAACCTACTATGCATGCTTGTGGGATGTAGGAGGAAACCGGAGTGCCTGGAGAAAACCCACGCAGGCACGGGGAGAACATGCAAACTCCACACAGGCGGGGCCGGGGATTGAACCCCGGTCCTCAGAACTGTGAGGCAGACGCTCTAACCAGCCAGCCGCCGTCTATGAACTTGACTCGCTTAATTCCAGTTCTTCGGCGTTGTGCTTTTCACGCTGCGTCGTCGCTAACTTTAGGTTTTAAAAGTAACAAGCACATTTTTTAAATGTAAGTGGTAGAAAGTGCAGATACTTGTTTAAAAAGTAAAGAATAAAAGTTAAAAATCACCAGAAAAATAAATACTGAAGTAAAGTACAGATACCTGAAAAATCTACTTAAGTACACTTCCCACAGTTTGCTAACATGGAAGTGTCCAGCGTTCCCTTTTTTTTTTTTTTTTTTTTTTTTTTATATAAGAAGTGTCTTAATGGCAGCTGCTTTAAGAAGTTTAGTAAACTCGCCTGACTGAAGTGAGCAAATGATTATTTGCTGCAAATCAGCTAGCACAGACTTTACGATAGTGAAAAGTCAGATGGTATTGACACAAGACAGCTAGTTGAGGGTTTCAGCTGCTGAACCGTTTTCTCTAGAGCTTTTTTAGTTAGCTATCAAATTCTGGCATGGTAATAGAATAATTCCTCTGAGGTTGTAGGTGTTGTATCATTTCGTTCATTTTGCTGATTTGGGCTGATACTTGCCCTGATGGATTTTATTTTTTTTACAAAAGTAGCAGGCAAATTCATTGGACTTATGTTGTGTGAAGTTCTGGAGCTACTATCGGATTAGGGGGGGGTTTGTGTTCAGGTTCTTGCTAATGATTTCAGACTCTTGATTAAAATTACATAGACTTTGTCTGGAGAAGTCACAGTAAATTTGGAGTTTAGTTTTTCTCCATTTAGTTGCTGCTTTCCTACATTTTGATTTAGAGGCCTTTACCATCATAGTGCTCCTCCATGGTGTTTTAGGTCAGTTTAAGGTTGTCTTAGTTTTAATAGGAGCAACAGCATCCATGACATTTGAGATATTACAGGTGAACTTATCCAAAAGCTCTTCAACTGTCTCTGCATTCACTGTTGGTGACACAGCTATGGTCTCCGTAAACTTAGCGCTGGTACTCTCATTTATGTACCTTTTTTTTATAGTCATATAATGTTGCCGGAACTGCTTTTCCATGCTATTGTCAACATGAATTTTAAAGTCTCTAGCTATGACAAAATGGTTGTGCTCAGTACAGATAACAGCAGTTCTGAAAATTCCTGCATAAATTTTCCATTGTATCTTGGAGGACTATAAATTAGTAAAACAATAACCTTTGGATCACCCTGTACTAAACAACAAAAATATTCAAAAGAGCTAAAATCACCCGAATTAATTTCTTTACACTGAAATGATTTCAAAATAGCAGCAATTCCACCACCTTTTTTCCCAATTTGACACTTGTACATGAAACGAAAATTTGTTGGTGTTGCCTCATTTAGAATGGTGTTACAGCTACAGTCTGTCCACCACATTTCATTAACTCATTCACTGCCAACCGTTTCCTGAGCAGGGAACCCCTAGACAAATTTTTCAAGTCCCACAGAATATTATGTACTAAGACGATGTAAACAACAAAACCACCAAATGAAAGCTCAGTCTCTCTTCTTTCATCAGAAAAAAAGAACGTTTGTCTCTAGCTTATACCGTTCTTTAGTAATCAGCAGTCAAATATAGGCTACTTTCAGCCAAATCTGTTTCTGGAAGAAAAAAACGGAAAAAAAACTGGAAGAGTAGAGCCGCTGCTCCTCCACATTGAGAGGAGCCAGATGAGGTGGCTGGGGCATCTGATTAGGATGCCTCCCGGACCCATCCCTGGTGAGGTGTTCTGGGCAAGTCCCACCGGGAGGAGACCCCGGGGACGACCCAGGACACGCTGGAGAGACTAAGTCTCTCGGCTGGCCTGCGAACGCCTCGGGATCCCCCCCGGAAGAGTTGGATAATAGTGGCTGGGGAGAAGGAAGTCTGGGCGTCCCTGCTAAAGCTACTGCCCCGCGACCTGACCTCGGATAAGCGTTAGAAAATGGATGGATGGATGGAGAATAAAGTCACAATGCTGTGAAAACAAAGTTGTCATATTATCAGTATGTGGGGAAAAAAAGTACTATACTAAAAAATACCTTGTGAAATTTGAATGAACACTTTCCGAGTTCTTTGAATTGGAGCAGTTTAAGTTGGTGTCGTCTCAGCAGTTGTAAAAGGTGCTTTTATGCTTTCATGTGAGTACATAAACAATCAGATGTTCAGCCACTCCGTAAGAGGCAAGCTTTTGTCTGAACATTTCGTACTGTTCTCTTGTTATGAATTGAAGTGTCAGTTTTACAGGATAACAGCTGATCTAATTGTATTTGAATGGAAAGTGACACAATTGAATGAAAGAGCTGAAGGTTGTTCTGGCAATATGGTCTACATTATAGTAACAAACACCATAAATAGCCATTCTTGTGTATTCCTTGCAAGAAAGGGGAGAGATTGTACAATGCTGATGCATGGAATACAGTTCTGTAAAACTAGTCATCAATTCACCGATTCGTGTTTTATTTTTTGTAAAGTCTGTACTCAGTTATTCACTGAAAAAGTCACCTAGTTGTTGTGTTTTGTCCAGTTTCAAAGACCTGGTTAAATAGGAAGGAAGTAATTGGTGACAAGGAAGAAAGCTGATCTCGACTGAGTTTGTGCATAGACACACTTCAGGTGCCATTTCTCAAAATCAAATAATCTGTAAGATATTTATTTTACAAGGTAATGTTGTACGATGAGTTTGAAATAAGTGTTGCTTTGGGGTCATAGTTTGTGGTATATTTATAGTTTAAACTATTCATATAGGCGATTATATAAATTTGTTTTGCTATGCATGCAGGGCTTGGCCCCTAGCCATCCATCCATCCATCCATCCAGCCGTGCATCCATCCATTTTATTCACCACTTGTGGGGTACAACGTGGACTGGTGGCCAGCCAATCGCAGGGCACACATAATGTAGATGGAAACAAGCATCACAAGTATCAAATTCCATGACAGAGGTGAAAAGCATGTCTAACTTCAAAAAGTAACATTGTTAAATGATGGAATGCGAGTGCATGGAAAGACAAATTATTTCATCAGCTATCATTATCAATAACCAGATTGATTAGGTTTTCTCGTCACTCTTTAACACCGCCCTGTGTTTAGACGTGATCTTCGCCTTCACTCTCACTGCTGGATTCTTGTTGTCTTCAGAGGACGCAGCTGCCGGCAGCTTTTCAAGGTGGGAGCCGCGTGACCTTGAGGAGTTTCATTTGGCTGCACGTCTTCTTTTGCTCTGCGCTTCAAGTTCGACCTTGCAATGCCGCGAACATAAATTGATTCTGCATGAAAAGTGTGATCCTCCATTTTTGAGTTTTTAAGTCATTTTCTTTTACCAGAGGGGGGCGTCGATCTGCGGGTCTCGAGATGCCATCTGTGGAAGCTTAATGCTGATTCAAGGTCGGAAGGAAGGAAGGATTTCAGTTTCAATTCAGTTAGCTAAGAGATCACAAGGCAGGTACTCACCTGGACTCTTGTTATGCTCTACGCTCAGCAGAGCCAGCCCAAGGCATAAGCAAATTTTTAGTGTACTATATTAGGACACTCAATTTGATCACGAAGCCTTCGGACACCACTACAAAATGGCTTGAGTGCTTTTAGACACAGCCCGGGTGTTACGCTAATATACACCCTGCCAGAAACTGCGACCGGAAATTTCCCTTTGGCTGTAAGGGGTAGTATAGTGAGATGCATGCATGGAGCTACACGTTTCTGTAAGCTTATAAAAGAGTACAAGAAGAATGAAGCGATATACTTTTATGAAGCTTATTTTTCACTGACTAGGAAATATATATACCTGTGAGTATTGTTATATTACCTGTCTGTATGTGTTGCTACGGCATTTGTGTGTGAATATTTGTTATTTGAAGGTAAATCCCACTCGTGAATGCCAATTTTAGCTAGCCCGTCAATGGGTTTTTTTCATCGAGTATATATACAATGTGTGTAATTCTTTTTGTTGTGTGTTTATTAGTTTTACAGAAAACTCCAAACTTAACACACACTCAGGGAGGGGAGAAGAACATATGTCACACACTAGCTGCAAGATACATAGGATGCATTCAGGGTGCGTTTAAAACCCAGGAACTATAACCAAATATAACGAGCGTCGCGGCACATTAGTCGTTTTTCTTTGATTGTAACGTTTATATATTATAACAAGAAGCCTGGATATAATATCCAGCGGGTGTTTTTAATTTAATTTAATTTATTTTGTTTGTTTGTTTTGTTTTAATCTGTTTAAAGTCCCCTGGATCCTTTTCTCCCCCAAACTACAAATTTGAGAATCGATAAGAGAATTGATACAGTAAAATCGTTAAGCAGTATCTGCGATGGAATTGGAATTGTAAAAATCTTATCAATTCCCATCCCTAGTACAGTAAAACTGTGTGATGCCAAGGATAATCTTTGTATTGTATTGGCACGGTGACGACAGGTTAGCACTTCTGCCTCACAGTTCTGAGGACCGGGGTTCAAATCCCGACTCCGCCTGTGTGGAGCTTGCATTTTCTCCCTGTGCCTGCGTGGGTTCTCTCTGGGTACTCTGGTTTCCTCCCACATCCCAAAAACATGCGTGGTAGGTTGATTGAAGACTCTAAATTGCCCATAGGTGGGAATGGTTGTTTGTTTATGTGTGCCCTGCGATAGGCTGGCGACCAGTTCAGGGTGTACCCCGCCTCATGCCCGAAGATAGCTCGGATAGGTTCCAGGTTCTTGCCCGTGACCCTAGTGAGGATAAGTGGCACAGAAAAGGGATGGATGGATGATATTTGCATGGGAACTACACAAAAAATGATATTCATTTGAGGGAGGAAAAGAAAAATATAATACAGATCCAGCATCTGCATGTTAAAGTAGAGCTATTATCACTGAGTTACCCATTAAAATAACAACAACCAGAAAAAAAGCAGAAAGGCCCACACTATTATTTCTTAAAAAGCACCAAGATATAATAAGTAGTTGTTGTTTTCCTGCCTGAAGGCTTCATGCGATACGCATCTATAATTTTATGGTCTTACCGTGAGTTATAGCTGTGTTTAAGATTTGATGGTAACGCGTAACAACACGACAGCGTGAATGTTCTTCACACCGGTTTTCATGAGCAAGCATCAAAATCATCGGAGCTGTGAGGTGTGGAAATAGAAGCTTGATATTTGATGCGGGGGAAAAGGGCATCCAGGAGGGATAAAGGGCACCTGCGCATCCCTGCAGCATGCAGAAGCACTGACTGTAAACATTCCATTTGAACACATATAATAATAATAATACATTCAATAAATTACTTCTACAAAAACATATGAATAATAATAATATATTTTTATCATCAGAAATACATGAATAAATCGATAAAATATCGATTTTTATTTTTATTTTTTTATTTAGACTTAATTACATAATTACTTTGTATAATGTATATTATTGTTGTTATTAAAATTGCAGAAAAATAGTTTTTATATTAATTTAATGAATGAGGTTTTAAATTAAAAAAAAATTGACAGCATACCACGTGCAAGATGGATTAGGCGCCGGTGTTGGTTTAAAGCTGGGAGGGCTTTGTTTCCATGGTTACAGACTGTCGACCACCTGTTCGGCACCCTCAGTGGCAAAAATGAAGAAGGGGCATCAGAAAGTCTCTTGCTGACCAAAACATTAGGTAAACCCGCACTAATGCATTATTTACGAAAATACAGTGTTCCCTTGTTTTTCGCGGTTAATGGGGGACCAGAACCCCCGGCGAAAGGTGAAAAACCACGAAGTAGGATTTGCCCCCCCCCCCCAGGAATTTTCGTGTATGTGGGTACCAGAATGTTTAAAATATGTAAACAGTATTTATACTTTACATATTTGAGACAAAGATTACAACAGTACACGTATTTACTTAAGTCTTTAATTATAAAACCTTATACAGTAATTAATTACTTTTACTTTTCCCTGCAATCAGCAATCCACAATGCCAATGCAGCTTCCATTTTCACAATTCTCTTATTATGCGGAGTTAACACACGTTTCACTTCCTTATTGAAGGTTATTGAAGCAGTTTTGCGGATGTTTTGCTTCCGCACTGTAGATTCATTCACGCCATAGTGGCGTGCCACGGATGCATAACTTCTGCCCTCTTTGATCAAATCTAAAAGTTTCACTTTTTCGCTGATGGTCATCATCATCATCATCTTCCTCTTGGGCGCCCTGGAGGAAGCTTTCGCAGGGGCACAGCGCTTCGGCGGCATTGTAAGGGCTTGCTTAACTAATCAAAAAAATTATCGCTTAAACTAAAAACTTTATTGCAAACACAACAGCGTTGACGAGACTGGCGAGACACAACAAGGGAAGATGCTGGGTGAGGCTGCGATGATGTGCAGCCAATCAGCTCACGGGATAAATCCACTCGTGCTCTCATTGGTTGATGTTGCGCCGGGAACCAATCACGTGCCTCGTATGAGAGCCCGTACAGTACAGGCATGTACAAAGCCTCTGAGTCAACTCATCTCTTTGTTTGGCATGCAGGGAAACCTCTCACATGAAACAACTCATCTTTCCGCAATATGACTGCCGATATGGCTGTATTTTTTATTTTTTATGAATATTTTCGAAAAACCCACAAAGTACTGAAGCCGCAAAACGTGAAGCGCGAAGTGTCGAGGGAAAACTGTACTACAGTATGAGTCTTAACCCTCCTCCTACTACTACTATTACTGCTACAAATATTATTCTACTATTACTGCTGCTATCATTATTATCACTACTACTAGTATTATAATTACTACTGATAGTGCTATCACTACGACTACCCCGACTACTGCTAGTACTAGTTAGCCAGTTTTTCTGTTGACAAAAAGAAAATATTTACAGATAAAGACAGTTTTACTTTCTATAATGCTAGGGTTTATTTCAATGTTAAGTTTGTATTTATAGCAAATGTTTTCTCCTGTGAAATAATTTTGTTTTTGAAGGAAAAGAAGCATTAGGATATGTGTATGTATATGTGTAATGTATGTAGCGTATATTGGGGTTTGGATAAAACTTTATTTAAGAAATAAATTTGTCAAACTTGAACGTCCGTGTTCACTTCCGGGTTAGTCCGTTTTATGTTTTAGAGTTAAAATCAAACTAATTTTGTAAAGGGCACCATGTCACTTTATATATGTATAAAATCTAGGAAAAACTGACAAACCTTTTGTCAGTCTCATAATCTAAAGGTTGCTACAGTTTATGAAATAAGAGTCCTAGATGACAGAGGTTTCCTTATTAAACTCAAAACACACACAAAACACAACAAGAAGTGGAATTTTATAGAAGATTTAATGACATCTACAAGGGATCTATAGGGAAACACAGAGTATAACTACAGGAAGAAAATAACACTAAGGGTAACGACAAGGGAAGATAGGACTGTGTGTTGCTAAAGTTGAAAACTTGAGCGTTTAATGCGTTCAGTCCGAACGAGAGTGCGAGAGAGAGAAGTTGGGATTTTGTTTGAAGCTCATAATTTCCTCGAAATGATTAGGCACTAATGTTGTACATTCTAGCAACGCTTGTTGTGCTGTACTCATGACCGTAGATCAGTTGGTCGGTGGGGATCGTCTTTCTCTGGAGGAAAGCGAAGCAGGTTTAGTTGAAGAAAAATGTGGAGAAAAATAAAACAAAAACAAAAGAGGCGGAAGAAGAAAAATTGTTGAAAAAAGAAAGGCGGGAGGGGTGGTCAACCAGAGCCGCCCCGAGGAGAAACGAGAGCCAGACACGAAAGAGTGCTTGAGAGGTGGGATTCAAGGGTTAAATACCCAGGGGGGCGTGTCTAAGGGACAGAGAAGGTTGGAGAAGACCACACCCATCGACTTGCATTTCAGTCTGCAATTTAGCCATAAGAAAGGCGTAAAAATCATATCTTAATATAAAATAGTCCAACCTTTGTACTCTTACTCATAGATGCTAGAGGACCCTGCATCTTTTTACACAATTGTCAAAAACAAAAACAAAATGTACTGGCATTACCAGATAACTAGCAAACCTTTATTGCTCATTGACTGTTTTTTTTTTTTTTTCCAATGTCTTTATGTCTCAAAAGTGTTCTGTCAATTGACTGTCTGTTGTCGTACTAGAGCGGCTCCAATCACCGGAGACAAATTCCTTGTGTGTTTGTTTTGGACATACTTGGCAAATAAAGATGATTCTGATTCTGAGATCAAGCATATAAAATGATTGTTTAAACTTTAGTCTTGGCAAATCAACTGCTTATTGTTCAATCATATTTCATGTTGTTTGGGCTTCAAATCAAGACAAACAGTTCTCAGAGTCTCACAGCTGCACCTGTAAAGTTGACACACTGACACAGACATCAAGGCATACATTTGGAATATTTCTGCAGAGTACGTGAAATATCAAAACGGACATTTTATCTTTAGTTAAAAACAACCCTGAATGGAAGTCCTCGTATTGCAGTACTCTCAAATGCCAGTTGGTGTTGCCTCGTTTGAATATTAAGCAAATAGTTCATTGCTGTATTTGCGTTCTGCTGTCGATCTGTCCCAGCTTGGTATTCTCAGAAAGGGGATCCCCAACCTTTTGGCTGCTGTCAGTTCAAACGAAAAAAAGGACTCCATGACTGTGAACCAAGATTTCGAGGGTACCTGCTAATTAATTTAGGGTCCACTTGACCATATGCTAGGCGTCCTCTTATTGGTGTGCTGTAAAAAGGTTATTATAGTAAACAAAAATGAGCAAAATAACTAAACCCTCAAGGGTGGCACGGTGTCCAACTGGTTAGCACATCTGCCTCACAGTTCTGAGGACTGGGCTTAAAATCTCGGTCTCGCCTGTGTGGAGTTTGCATGTTCTCCCCGTGCCTGCGTGGGTTTTCTCCGGGCACTCTGGTTTCCTCCCACATCCCAAAAACATGTGGTAGGTTGATTGAAGACTCTAAATTGCCCGTAGGTGTTAATGTGAGTTGTTTTTTCTTGCCCTTAAATCTTTTAAATCTCACACTTGACAAATACCCCGAAAACAAACCTAATGGAAACTAAACTAAAATGAAGCATTTTTGAAAAAAAAAAAAAATTAAAAACTAACTGAATTTCATAAATTAATATAAAATTAATAAATAACAAAAGAAAATTCAAAACGAAACAAAGACTAACTATAATGGAAAATCCGAAACTAATATAACCCTGTTCTGTAATTATTGCTCTGTCTAAAGTCTGACCCAGAGGCCATTTGGGAAAAATGTTTGGACCTCCCTGTGTTAGTAAGACACCTGGGAACCTTTTTAAATTGTAAAAACAGCAACATATTATATATTATTCAGATTGCTCAAAATGAAACACGAAACAAATGAAAGTCTTCAAGTTGCTGACCATACTTTCTGTTATCAGCATGCAGTGACACTGTTTGTATTTGCTGTCCGCATGCATTTGTTTGTTTCCCTTCACTCCAAACTTTAGAGGAGTATGGATTTTGTATCCTGCCGCTTGCAGTAATCCGCATCAATGCCCCTTCCTCCACGCTCTCTCGCCGTTCTGCCGGTGTCGATGCTACAAAAGGTCACCGTTGGCGTGGTTTGCACAGAACCAGACGAGCCCGCGGAGGCTGATGTGTTGATGTGACAGATGGCGCTCGGACCGGATGATTCAGACGTGCAGTTTAGCGCATCAGAGGGAGTTCGGTCTCAGTGTCCAAACTGTTTGTGTGTCCAAACTTTGTGTTGTGTTGTGTGTGTGGGGCCAGATGCAAACACCACACAGGTACCTGACTGTACAAATCAATATTTGTTGTTGGGGAAAGCATTCTTGTTTATTTTTCAATCCCACCTTCTGTGCTCTGCTGCACAAAACAGTTCAAACTGCATTTTTTGGTATTTTTAGTCGCTTTATCCCCCAGTGGTTTGATGCATTTTCTTTTTTTTTTTCCTTTGAATTGCTGTGAAATGGGGTGTTTAAGTGCTGTGGAAACATTAATGCTGTATATGCTTTCTCTGAACTGGTAATTGGCTCAATGTTGGCATGTCCAATCACACATAAATGCACTATTTGCGACAACACTGAGCTCATTTTTAAATGTTTTTTTTGTTTTTTCTGTACTATATTGATTTTTTTTTTCTCTATCATTCATATTTTAGTATATGATTGCAGCTAGCTAACTCAATTGTGAGAGTGTTTTACATACAAGGCACATGTGGATGCACCATGGGCAAAACCTCTCACAAAAGATTCATCTGGCCAAGGTTTTTTTTTTTTCTCTTCTTTGTTCCCTTTGTTGTTTGAATGCATTTGTTGTCTGAGGTGGTTGTGATTTGATTTTTTTTTTAAAGGGGACATATTTTGCCAAACCAACTTGATGTGTAGTGTAATATTGTCTCTATGGTGCCTCAGTAAATTTTAAATCGTCCATGCATTCCTGAGAGCCAGACGTTTGTCTCCCAAGAAGCCTGAGATCCGGTTATTCGAATTCCTCGAGCTTATCTACGTCACTAGCGAAGAGCTCAGCCTTTCTGCTCCCAAGCCCTTTCAACATAAGCACATGTGCTTTCACAAGTGGGACCTCTACACTGAGGCAGCCAATCAGAGGAAAGGGTGGTCTTAGCCAAATATGGATAAAGTGGATACAAAACTGGGTCAAACAGAAATAGCTGTCATAGGGGGGCTTTTCTGGGCACTCGGATGACAAAAGCAAGGTGTTCTTTGGAATGAAATGGACACTTTTATACTAAGTCCATGTTAGAGAGTCACTCTATGAAGGTCTAAATAGCCAAAATACGGGATCTTTAAGTACTGCAGGAACACTAATTTATTCTCATTAGAATTATGAACTTGTAGTTTTTTTGCTTCCATTTTTAGTCTTTGAACTCTTGTCATCATCGTGGACTTTTTGATGTCCACAGTTTTCCAAGGTCACACAAATCTGGTTTGCACGGTGTATCCGTACTTAAAAAAAAAATAAATAAAAAAAAATAAAAAAATAAAAAAAGTGCCGCAGTAGCTTGCTGTTAAAAACGGTCTGATCCTATGTCTTTTTAGTACCACTATTTTTAAGAGTGGTTGTCTGCAGTTCGACAGATAGCAAACAACTCTCCGGGCAAAAAGTGCTTGATTCAAGCTTTTTAACAAAACAAGTAGAGTAACAGGTTTACTGTAAAACTGACACGTAAAACAAAGATTTAGACAATGAAAATCCACTAGCTTAATGCAAAATGTCATAAATGTACAAATGAAAATAAGCATAGACATTACAGAAATGATAAACCTTCAAACAACACAAATGAAGCAGCAGTTATATGCTTATCTAATACAATGTTAATTATTAAAGAGGACACAGGGAACAATTGCATGTCTGCATTCAACATACAAAAAAATGCACATCACAACATGTTGGGGGCAGTGGGGATGTCCGCAATTTTCTGAGGGCACATGAAAGCACCACGGGCATCAAAATGATCGAAATATAAGTATCTTGTTGTACGGTATTGCTTTAGTCACATCAGTGAATGCATTTGTTGTCTAAGGACTGGTACACACACACACAGACTTTTCTAATCTTATAAGATTTGTTTATCTGTGACTGACTTCATATATGAAGATAAAGACACAAGGGGGAAGGGTCACACGATTTTATGGAGAAAGAAATCTTGGCAGAATCTACTGAAGACACAATGAGAGATATGAAATTATGCATGTTGTAAACAAATTTAAGAACTCTTTCTTGCAAAATTAGACAGTTTTGTGGACAAACACGGGTTGTCCACAAATAACCAATACGGTTCTAGAATAAATCGATCAACCGCAATGGCTCTAATGGATCTGGTAGAAGAAATAACTAGGGAAATGGACAACAAGGGGTTTGTGGTAGGTATATTCGTAGATTTAAAGAAAGCCTTTGACACAATTGATGATGTTATTTTGTTAAAAGAATTGTGTGTACTGGGTCTAAAAACCTCACTCTTGAGGGACTGGGACTGGCCGCATTGACTGAAACATCCAGAAATGAATGGAGGTCAGCTGGATGTGTATGTAATTTGCATTATAGACAAAATGGTTCAGGATTTATCGCTGCTGACTTCATGAATTATTGCTGAGGAAGCGGCTATTGATGCACCCTCAAACCTCGAGGGACGACACACTTCTTGACTGTCTCGCTAGGGGTAAATAGTCCATTCATTTCTTTTATGTTGATTGCGATCTATTGGGCCCGCCGCCACTAAATTGTAAAAGCTGGGAACTACTTTAATGTAGTGTACGATGTCATGGCTGCTGGAGTTCAGAGAAGATCCAGTGACACCAGCAGCACTTTTTGTCATATTTGTCAACAGATTTGTGTTTCTTTCTGAGTTCAGTGAGGCTTGGAAAGCCTATCAGACACTGTCTTTAGCTTATTTGCATGATAGCGACATCAAAAATATCCACATTTGGAGCTTGCGAAGAGATTTAAAATGTTTGAGTTCAGTCAGGCCTAGCAGCAAGCAGCATATAATATACTGCCTTGACTATTGTAACCTAATGTTCACTGTATAGCATGTTATGCACTGTCTTGACTAAATACGCTAATTATGACTATAGTCATATTAAAGTATTCACATGATGGCAGTGAGGAGCATATCATGCACTGTGCTGACTGAAGAAGCTTTATTTTCACAATGGTGACATTCAAATAGAAATGATCATTTATTAAAAATATCAGCCCTGCACGCCAGTTTCACCGATCAATCAACACTAAATTCATTGAACATGTCTATCATAACAGGATGCACAAAAAAGTTTCACGAACCCACGTGCAAAATTTAAAAAGTTGGCCATTTTGGTTTGAAGCAGCCACTTCCAGGTGTCTTACTTTTATGAAATCTTGCTCGGGAATTCTCCCAAGTGATCTGTAATCGGAAGCAGGTATCCTAGACAGATGGGTGATGCTAAATTAGAAGCTTTTTTGCTTACGCCATCTAATGTGGGCAGAGCACATGGCGTGGAAGTTTGAGCTGGCATCCAAACTCTAAGGGTGGATCACTGCCACGTGTGTTATGCAACACCTTTTTTATGGCCAAATACGGATGCTTCCCATGAGTATTGCACCGCAATTAATGATTCAACAAGCATTTCTGTTTGTTTGTTTTATTAAGATCAGCCAAAGCTCTGAGGGGAAAATATTCAAGTCAGCAAGAACCCTCTTCTATTAGTTCTATGGTTTGCACACTGTATGCAGCCATAAACTCTATTATTAGCATTTGTAGGAATGACATACTTTAGGCCTAATTCAGCTGCAGTCATTGGCATCAAGGGTCCAATCTGATAGGAGAGTGTTTGTGACACAATCGTGTTATCACAACTTCTCTTATGATTTCACGAGAATAGAAATAATGTGGACATGACCAGAAAGAAATGCGACATGCATCATGACACTTTAAAAGTGGCAGGACACACAGAATTTGGTGTTAATCACATAACACCGTGTTGGGGTCAACGCAGAAGTCCTCGCCGCTTAAAACCCTGCCCGTCTGCAATTTTCCACTTTGTCACTCAGGTGTGATGTGCCGGTGTTAATTGCACACTGATTGAATGCATCTGCGCGGGGAGAATCGGCGTTCACTTTAATTACATTACAATCACTTTGATGGTGCTGGGTGGTTTCTCTCAGGGTGCAATGCTTCGTTGAGTGGGAATCACACCATCAAGGCAGAAGCAATCAGAATATCAAACAACTTTTTATGATTAGACTATAGTTTAAAAAAGGTCAGCACAGTGAGCTCGTGGTCCCTCACAGTTGAGAGGTTCCAGGTTCGAATCTATGCGTGGGTTTTCTCCTTGTACTTTAGCTTCATTGTAGACTCTAAAGTGTCCGTAGGTGTGAATGTGAGTGTCAATGCTTGTTTGTCTATATTTGCGCTGGAAATGGCTGGTGACCAGTCAAGGGTGTACCCCATTTCTCTTACAAAAGTCAGCTGCGATAGCCTCCAGCTCTCCCATGACCCTAGTGTGGGTATGTGGTATTGAAACTGGTTGGATGGATGGATAACTTATACATTTATCAAGATTGAAATGTCTCTAATTCTGAATGTATTACAGTTAAAATGAGACAAAAATGCATGCAACAGACAGGAAATGTTAATAAAGCCGAACATGATGAACAATCAGCGGTACAGCTATAAGGTTCAACAAATGATATGAGAGAGATATGAGAGTCCAATAAATTCAACCCATTCTCACGAACGGTGTCAGAAAAGTTGGCTAATGATGGTACAGTCGGACTATGTAGAAACCCAAGCTGGACTGCAGTTGAAGAATACATACATACATACATACAGCACACACATGTTGTTTTCCAAAGTAAAAGCAGATGTTTGCAAATGTCTTAGTTTGATTAAACAAAGATAATCATTCTGCTTCCATGGAGGACTGAAGAAATCTGAGGAAAAATACTAAAGGGAACATGTCTAGTGAAAAGGTACATCAAAAATGAAATACATTGAAGGGCTACTTTTGTGAACAGGAACATAGTCAATGATAATTATAATGAAACAAAAACCCTACAAACTAAAGAACAAGATTCTCAAAAAAATGTAGATAAGATATTTTTAAAATATCCAGTTACAGCTAAAATATTTTGAGGAAAGTGCAACATCAACAGTTTGTCTTATTTTCAGGGAAGTGTTTTTTCTTCTTTTTAGGCTTTCTTGGAAAGACATCAATTGTTTGCCCTCTTTTTAAGAGTGCAACATTAATAGGTTGTCTTCATTTAAGGGAAGCGTACCATCACTAGTTTTTCTGTTTTAGGAAAGTGAAACATCAACAAAATGTCTTCATTTTGGGAAAGCTATTCTTTTTAGGAAATGAATGATGCATGAGCTAATGGCATTCTTTATAGTTTTGGCTCCATCTGAAAATATATTCACATAGCCACGTTGCCATTTCAAAGTTTGACATAATGCCAACGCATATTGCTAGCCATGACGTCCACTTACCACAAGCTGAGCTGCAGGTTGTTTGTTTCCGGACCAGTACACAGATTTCCTAACCCCTATCTAATACATCCCATGTGGGTATGTCTCTGTTCCATACCAAAAAATCAGAGTCCAGATGCATGTACCGTTATATCCCTAGTGTGTAAATCGCTGTACGTAGGTAATTAAAGTATGACGCCAACTCAAAAGGCTTGAGATGAGCTTGCTTATTCAAAGCCTTTGAGTATTGTCACCTCGGCCTAGTTTCTCCACTGCGATGCACTTAGCAACTCATTAAATGTTCATCTTTAGCAGAACACATCCTATGGATTATTCAAGTATCTTCTCAAAACCTTGACCTGCTTGCAATTCACCGCCTGGACGGCGAAGGAATCAATAGTTCCGTGCTGAGCCAACTCACTTTCACGTTATTATTTGTTTAATTCAGTGACGCAAGGCTTGGCACTGCGAACACAAATCTTTTGTTAGCGGTCATGGCCCTCAAAGAATGTTTTAATGCTTAATTCCGTGTGCTTTGTATCATATCTACACTAAATGTGGAGTCTGCAATCGTCTAGATTCTATTAGAATATGCCTGTCTTTGTCACGTTAGGTGGAAATTCTAGAAATGGTCCCTTCCCACACGTCATCTTCAGTAATTGCCTTGTGGTTATACAATATCGAAGGCGAGCGCTTGGTGGCCGGGCCTGCACCCATTGGGCCCGGCCGGGCACAGCCCAAAAGGGTAACGTGGGTCCCCCTTCCCATGGGCTCACCACCTGTGGGAGGGGCCATAGGGATCGGGTGCAGAGTGAGCTGGGCGGTGGCCGAAGGCGGGGACCTTGGCGATCCGATCCCCGGCTACAGAAGCTGGCTCTAGGGACGTGGAATGTCACCTCTCTGGCAGGGAAGGAGCCCGAGCTGGTATGTGAGGTTGAGAAGTTCCGACTAGATATAGTCGGACTCGCCTCCACACACAGCTTGGCTCTGGTACCAGTCCTCCCGAGAGGGGTTGGACTCTCTTCCACTCTGGAGTTGCCCACGGTGAGAGGCGCCGAGCAGGTGTGGGTATACTTATTGCCGCCCGGCTTGGCGCCTGTACGTTGGGGTTCACCCCGGTGGACGAGAGGGTAGCCTCCCTCCGCCTTTGGGTGGGGGGACGGGTCCTGACTGTTGTTTGTGCCTATGCACCAAACAGCATTTCAGAGTACCCACCCTTTTTGGAGTCCTTGGAGTGGGTGCTGGAGAGCGCTCCCGCTGGGGACTCCATCGTCCTGCTGGGGGACTTCAATGCTCACGTGGGCAATGACACTGAGACCTGGAAGGGCATGATTGGGAGGAAAAGCCCCCCGATCAGAACCCGAGCGGTGTTCTGTTATTGGACTTCTGTGCTCGTTACGGATTGTCCATAACGAACACCATGTTCGAGCATAAGGGTGTCCACACGTGCACTTGGCACCAGGACACCCTAGGTCGCAGTTCGATGATCGACTTGGTGTTCGTGTCATCGGACTTGCGGCCGCATGTCTTGGACACTCGGGTGAAGAGAGGGGCGGAGCGGTCAACTGATCACCACCTGGTGGTGAGTTGGCTCCGATGGTGGGGGAAGATGCCGGTCCGACGTGGCAGGCCCAAACGTATTGTGAGGGTCTGCTGTGAACGTCTGGCAGAATCCCCAGTCAGGAGGAGTTTCAACTCCCACCTCCAACAGAACTTTGCTCATGTTCCGGGGGAGCCGGGGGACATCGAGTCCGAGTGAACCATGTTCCGCGCCTCCATTGCTGAGGCGGCCAACCGGAGCTGTGTGGCTGTAAGGTGGTCGGTGCCTGTCGTGGCGGCAATGCATGGTGTAAGTTCTCATCAACAACTGGCACAAGGGGGAGACGTACAGTACGTTTTTGTCTATGAATGACCAAGCCTTTTGTGGACATTTTTTTGACTGTGGGTTATTTCTAGTCATTGTGCGATCTCAGTCATGTCCAACAAAAACTCTGTTGCCAAATGATGTTAAACCTGAGATACTTTGGGGCTAAACTTATTAGATTTCTAGCACCATCCAAAATATGACTATACCTTTTTTTTATAGGTTAAAAACTGTCAGGTTGGGCCTTTGATCACCGTGACGACTGCAGAAACAACTCACTGCCACCGATTAAGACAAATCAACGGCACTTTGAACACGAGCCCACGCTTTGCTCGTCCTATTCTCCAGCATGTCGTCATTAATTAATAAAGCATGCCTGGAAGTGGCTTTCATCTCTTTTATTAGCTTGGTGCCGTTGTTTCCACCGACGCTGGGAACAGAGTGGTAATGGAAATGATCCCAACATGCTGCGTCACGGAGGGGGAAGCAGTTGCCCCAACATTTTAAGTTGTGTGTTCTCAGGTGCCTAATGTGCGTCATATGCAGACATGACAGTGCAATGGGAACATAAACCTTTATTTATTTTATTCTAAACAAAAGACTAGTATTTTCTATTAACATAAACTTTGCCTTCTGGGTTTTAACTACTATTTCAAAGGAAAAATAACTCTTAAAAAAACTTATTTAATGATGCAGCCACTTTGTTTATTTATCGATTACATTTATTTATTTACATTAAATTATGTATTTTTATTAATGTATTGTTTTTTTATTGAATAAAAAACAATGTTATTTATCCATCCATTCTATGTAAACCTTAATGCAGTCACAGAGGACTAGGTTTGAGAGGGGATGGATGGAGAGAAAAGGGAGAACAGACCAAGACAACAAAACATCAGTGTAACAGCAATTGACAACAGCACTGGCGGATCTGTGGGGTGGCAAGGGGTGACAGCTGCCACCCCCACCAAATGTCTTGCCACCCCAGTTGCCACCCCTACTGTTGGCAAATCTATTAATAATAAATTACTAAATTCAAAATGTGATGATAAATGTTCGTGATACAGTCTTCATATTTCCTGTAAACATTTTAATCACCGGTTTAGAATTAACTCCCCTCACGACTTTTTGAAATTCAATGAAGAATTAAACATCTGACCGAAGAATATGGAATGAATCCGACAGATACGCTTAGAAACCAACTTCAAAAGGCAAAACATCAATTATACATCATATCAAAAAGAATAATTTCTACAACAGTTAAGATACACTAACTTTCAGAACAATAATAAATCAGGCAAATTTCTAGCAAACCAACTTCAGCGCAATAAAAAAAAAAATAAAATTCAAGATTCAAACGGCAACTGTACGCAGTCACCGCTGGAAATAAATTAAATATTGTAAAATTATCATAGCAGCTTATATGCATCTTCGAACAACCCAGATCAAAAACAAAATGAAACTTTTATTAGTGATCTAAACATTCCTCAATTAAACACAGGAACTAAAGAGAGTCATGATGCTCCTTTAACCATCACAGAATTACATAGTGCATCAAGAAACATGCAATCAGGAAGTGCGCCTGACCCGGACGGAATTTTGGTCGAATTCATTCAACATTTCTGGTCAATGTTAACGCCTCTATTTTTCAGAAAAGTCAAGGAGATAAAAGATAAAGTTCAAATTAGTAGCCATATTAACACAGCTGCAATCAAATGACCACTAAAACCAGACAAAGACCCCACTCTCCCAGCTAATTATCAGCCCTAATCACTGATTAATGTAGATATCAAGATTATCTCGAAAGCCCTTGCAGCGAGACTTGTAAAGGTTCTCCCGTCGATAATCCACTCTGACCAGAAAGGGTCCATTATAGGTCGAAGCTCCACAAATAATGTCAGAGGTCTATTACATTTAATAAGCATGTCACAGCATAAAAATCTAAACACAATCGTCACGTCACTTGACGCAGGGGAGCTTTCGATAAAGTTAACTGGTCTTTCCTATTTGCAGTACTTCGCAATTTTGGCTTTGTAGAGTCATTTATACATTGGATAGCAGCATTATACAACTTGTCAAAAGCGACAGTCACCACCAACATCATCACATCAAATAGTTTTACTCTACAAAGACCACCAATGCTACTTGCAATATTTATCGAACCACTTGCAACCACTATACGTCATAGTGCTAGTATTGAACGTATCTGCTCGTAGCCATAAAAGTGGCCGGAGCTGGGACCAGTTGCGAAGGTTTTGGGAGTTTTGGTGGAGAAGTCTTCCTTTGGTCTCACCCCGACTAACTCGCCGACGACTGGGCCAGGCGGGACGCCCACCTCACCCGAGGTGGCAAGGACGCAACATGCCCGCTCCGAACGTCTGGCAAACAGAGACAGAGAAAAGTACAGATTAGTTCATATTTGGGTTTAAATTAACGAGAACAGGAGTCCTCAGCTGTATGCATTCACTACAAGCCCATTCTGCTAATCTCATGTCACAAATCCCTTCCTTTGCCAATGTTCGTCTGTACCTTGTTTGTTTTGTGTTTGTCTGTGTTTTGTCCTGTAGAAACCTGTTTTTATTATTAAATTTTCGATAAAATACCCCACTTCCATCATTGTTTTGTGTTTTTGGGTTTGGAACGAAACGTCTGGAAAGTCTAGAACTCAAAGTTTCTAAAGTGTAGCCACCTTCCGATAAGAGACTGATTAAAAAGGTTTGTCGTCATTTCGCCTCAAGTTAAACTTGTAAAAATATGACGTGGTGACCCTCATATATATCAAATATCTTAATTTATAACGCTGTAATTTAAAATTACGATAACCCGGAAGGGACGCAGGCACCGCTTCCAACTCATCGTTTTCTTCAAAATTAAGCACAATTCTTATTTCATTCATAATCGCTACATATACTAAACGATATTCTGAAAGCATTATGTCGTATGGCAAGTTTCAAATACTGGTATAACATGAAAAATGGACATTTATTTAGCGAGAGAGTGCATTTTCTCACGACCACGGAGCTTGCCAGAGGAAGGTTAAAAAATGCGCAACATTCCTGCTTGACATTCCATGACGAATTCCTATTTCCTAAGGTTATATTACGAAAAAATGTTTTAGTATAACAAGTTTAATAAACAAAAATGACCTGTGGAGACAATTGATGAGACAAAATAACGTTGGAAGACTGTTCGCTCCTCTCTTTTTTTGTCTCCTCTTAAGTAACGACAGTGTGGTGGTCAAACTATATTTGACATGCCACACTATGAGGCAGTAGAACCATGCAATGAAAAAAAAATAACGGTAATGATTTTTAAATAAAGTTAATAATTTATCATACATAAAAATATCACCAAAAGGAAATTGCATGTATTCAATATTTTAATTTAAGTAATATTAAAAAAAAGTATATATTTTTTAATATTTAGGTATCACTGGTTAGCCTATTAAGGAGTAAAAGCCTAAAATAAACTATATATGGCAGAACGGTGGACGACTGGTTAGCACAACTGTCTCACAGTTTGGAGGACTGGGGTACAAATCCCGGCCCCGCCTGTGTGGAGTATGCATGTTCTCCTCGTGCCTGCGTGGGTTTTCTCCAGGTACTCCGGTTTCCTCCCACATCCCAAAAACATGCATGGGAGGTTGATCGAAGAAACTAAACTACCCGTAGGTGCGACTGCTTGTTTGTTTATACAGTATGTGCCCTGCAATTAGTTGGCGACCAGTTCAGGGTGTACCCCGCCTCTCACCCAGAGATAGCTGGGATAGGCTCCAGCACGCCCGCGACCCTATTAAGGATAAGTGGTACAGAAAATGGATGGATGGATTCTATTAGCATTTGTGGCTGAAATGTTTTGCGACTTGTTACAACCATATTTCTGCTCTCTATGCTAGGCTCCCCACCCCTGCTTTATTTGAATATCTGTTTATTTTGTCATTTAATCAGCTTAACCGGCACTATTTGATGGGAAAACTGTTGCATATTTAATAGCTGAAGTATGTCACACCTGCCATTGGACACTCATTGAATATTTAAAGTGTTTCTTTTTTGTTGTTGTTTTTAGCACAGGATGCTGCGTGACAGTCGTGTTCTTTACACGTCACGGAAACGGTGCATTTGATATCGCACTTGAGTAGTCACGCTCATTTGCATATTCATAGCGGGACGACAGCCAGTGTGTGTACTCCTGTTGTTCCAGCTGGAATAATATTTGAACGCCTCTACTTTTATTTATTTTTTGGGGATTCTTTTTTTTTTTTTTTGGGGGGGGCGGTATAAGCAGCTCAAATTTGTCCCAGTTCATGGATTATTAAATAGACTAAGAGTTTTTTATTTTAGTGCAAGTTTAGACAAACGTGCCAGTTGGAGCAGAGAGAAGTTGCTCTTGTTCAGCTCGGAGAGGTAAAATATTCTCCCCAAGCTAAAGTGGTCGTTTGCGATGCTCAAATTACACCACATCTGCAAGAGACTTACAACAACAACAACAAAATGCACAATGGCATGTAGTTTAAAAAATGAACTGAACTGATAGGCAATTATTGTCCTATACACAAGGAAAATCTATAGTTCTTTAAAGAGGCAAAGAAAAAATTATAAGCAAGACTAAATGAAAAGAGGAAAATAAAAAAAACAAGTACACACAAAAACTAAAGGGTATTGTTAATTTGTGTAAATTTTCAGCATTAACTTAAAATGCACAATAACCTTTACAGATTAACTTAATTTTACCTCTTTTTATTACCTTCTGTAAATGCACAAGTCCAACTGTTGAACTGTTTTGTATATATTCAATAAAGACATGAAAAATAAATCAATGGGAAAAGATGATTGGAGATATACAGCAAGTGTTTTGAATTAAGAAAATGGTCACAGAACAAATTGCTGTAACATTACAAAGGATTCGCGTTCTTATTTGTAGACTGGGACACCCGGTGATGACACGGAACAACTACCCAATGGACAGGGTAAGACACCCTCTCACATGCATGTTAGTCAACTGATGTAGGGAGTTGCTCTACTGGCACACTGAGGAAGGACGAGTTTATTCCAGCGCCCCCGCAAGGGAAGCCTGAACTGAATAACTAGATTAAATTTTTTTAATCGAGATCCACCCCTATATATTACATATGACGATTTCAAATTTTGTTGCAGATTTTTGGAAAGGGGTGACACGGTGAGAGAGTGGTTAGCACATCTGCCTCACAGTTCTGAGGACCGGGGTTCAAATCCCAGCCCCGCCTGTGTGGAGTTTGCATGTTCTCCCCGTGCCTGCGTGGGTTTTCTCCGGGCACTCCGGTTTGCTCCCACATCCCAAAAAACATGCACATTAATTGAAAACTCTAAATTGCCCGTAGGTGTGAATGTGAGTGTGTCTGGTTGTTTGTTTATAAGTGCCCTGCGATTGGCTGGCGACCAGTTCAGGGTGTACCCCACCTCTCGCACAGAGATAGGCTCCAGCACGCCCGCGACCCTAGTGAGGATAACCGAAACGGAAGATGAATGAATGAATGAATTTTTGTAAAGAACCATGGAAATTGACGTGAATGATTTGCTTTTGCCAGCCACATAAAATGATGATGTGGGCCAAATATGTCTTGAGTTTGACATCTGTGATTTTCACAAAACTAATACTTTACCACCATCTTGTGGCGCCTATAGGCAATTACATTAAAAAAATGTGTGTTTTAACGATTAATCACAGATTTTCGCTCTTCGTGGCAGGCTTGATCCTTATTAATATCTAATATAATGCATATGTACGATATGTACCTTCACATTTTCACACAAAAGCGGACAATAACAGCTTCCCTAACAGTAGAGTAGTGCTTCCTGGCCTTGACCTGCTGGACACCTCGGATATCTTTGGCATCGGGAGATGGAATCTAAAATACATAAAGAACAAGCACATAAATAAATAATTACTGTCCATTAATTATGGTACATGTTACGAATTGTAACTTATTTTTTGGACATCCCATCATAATAATTACTGAGTATGAGCATAGTAATCTATAGCCACTAACTGTTCAAGGTGCAGGACAAGCCCCCCTGGTTGCCTCACAGGAAGTGGTCCAGGGCACGCAATAGGTCTCTTACTCATCGTGTCCCACCAATGACGTGTGCCCGAGAGCCTGGGAGCTGTTTCTCAGATTCGCCCAGTCAAGTGGACTGGTGTGATAAAAGGTCTCGAGCTCAACAAGGAGGTCCTCTACTTTCAGGAACATCACTTTTGAACGCATGGCATCAGAAAAGCTTAGTTCAGGGCGGTGTGCCATGCAATGGATGCCAGTGATAAATGCCCTGTTGCCCTTCAGTTTGCTAATGACACCATTTTTGACTCAAGTCATTACTGAAGCTTCATCAGTTCCCAGAGTGACCAGCTTGCTCCACCAGTCATCCCTCACTTCATCCATGATGGCCCTGATGGCTTTGCTTATGTATGATGTGTCTGCCTTCTCCACTGGCTTGATGCCAATACATTTTGATTCACTTTTTGCCTGGTGAATGAATCTGACATAAAGTAACTCCACTTTCACAGAACGGTCTGTGGAGGAGAAATTATTTTGGGTGGTTTTTAGATTATCTTTGATTTTGTTTCTCTCCACCTCTGCTGTAGTGCATGGACACTAAACTTTTCATTCCTGTACGTTGGCCCCACAGCAATTCCTTTTTGTTCATCAAAACTGCAAAAACAAACAACAGTAATGTAATTCATTAAAAACAAATGTAATATATAATCATGCCATCCAATGTAACTGGTAGTTTGGCCTTTTTCCTGAATATTCACATGACACCCCTGAATGTAGTGACAGACATTTCAAAGAAGCAAAGTTTTACTTACTCGCACATCTACTCGAAGTGGGAAAATGGCCTCGCCTTTTTGCCAATGACATAAGCAACATTTTCATTTTCGAGCTTGTTTGCACCGACATCGTCATTATCGCCATCACTGAGTCAAAGAGAGGTTCGGATTGAGCCCGGGACACGGGCTCACAGGCACTATGGTATTTACTTCATTCATGTTCACAGATGCTCTTCTCCAGCTTCATAGCTTTATTGCCTATCACAAATGAGTTCTTTCTGTTCTTCTCTTTAACATACTGACGGTACAAGGAACAGGTCATTAGCATAGCGTCGGAATCATGTGTAGTCAGTTTCTTACGCTGCCGCCATTTCCAAGCCGCCTCTTTTCACTGAACTTTCTGTTTGTGGCTGTCTGTGCCGTGTTCCGCAAACGCGTGCTGCAAACCGAAGGAGCATATATCGCCCTGAGCCACAACATACAAGCGTTGCGTTGCTAAGTAGAATACAATGGATCAGGAATGACGTACACCATTCACTATCATTATAAATTGTGGGATTTTGACTTGTTAATATTCAGTTAATATTCACACCACAAACGAACCACACTGAGTCAGTTTGGAAGCCCTCTGAGATTCACTCGCAAAATGGAAAATGCACTCGCATTTGGCACCTGGTGAGTGTTAATTTTAGACCCTGCTTCCTACACTTCAAACCTACACTAACTATCAACCTTAATGCAAACCATGTTGCAATGAGAACGGCCACCAGAGCTCACGTTAATGTGAACAGTTCTCTTATGTGCAAAGTTGAACTGTTATCTTCTTCTTCTTCTTTTCCTTTCGGCTTGTCCCGTTAGGGGTCGCCACAGCGCGTCATCCTTTTCCATGAGAGCCTATCTCCTGCATCCTCCTCTCGAACACCAACTGCCATCATGTCTTCCCTCACGACATCCATCAACCTTCTCTTTGGTCTTCCTCTAGCTCTCTTGCCTGGCAGCTCCATCATCACCATCCTTCTACCAATATACTCACTCTCTCTCCTCTGGACGTGTCCAAACCATTGAAGTCTGCTCTCTCTAACTTTGTCTCCAAAACATCGAACCTTGGCTGTCCCTCTGATGAGCTCATTTCTAATTTTATCCAACCTGGTCACTCCGAGAGCGAACCTCAACATCTTCATTTCCGCCACCTCCAGCTCTGCTTCCTGTTTTCTCTTCAGTGCCACTGTCTCTAATCCATACATCATGGCTGGCCTCACCACTGTTTTATAAACTTTGCCCTTCATCCTAGCAGAGACTCTTCTGTCACATAACACACCTGACACCTTCCTCCACCCGTTCCAACCTGCTTGGACCCGTTTCTTCACTTCCTGACCACACTCACCATTGCTCTGGACGGTTGACCCCAAGTATTTAAAGTCCTCTACCCTTGCCATCTCTTCTCCCTGTAGCCTCATTCTTCCCCCACCACCCCTCTCATTCATGCACATATATTCTGTTTTACTTCGGCTAATCTTCATTCCTCTTCTTTCCAGTGCATGCCTTTCTAACTGTTCCTCCAGCTGCTCCCTGCTTTCACTGCAGATCACAATGTCATCTGCAAACATCATGGTCCACGGGGATTCCAGTCTAACCTCATCTGTCAGCCTATCCATCACCACTGCAAAAAGGAAGGGGCTCAGGGCTGATCCCTGATGCAGTCCCACGTCCACCTTAAATTCTTCTGTCACACCGACAGCACACCTCACCGCTGTTCTGCTGCCCTCGTACATGTCCTGTATTATTCTAACATACTTCTCTGCCACTCCAGACTTCCGCATGCAGTACCACAGTTCCTCTCTGGGTACTCTGTCATAGGCTTTTTCTAGATCTACAAAGACACAATGTAGCTCCTTCTGACCTTCTCTGTACTTTTCCATCAACATCCTCAAGGCAAATAATGCATCTGTGGTACTCTTTCTAGGCATGAAACCATACTGTTGCTCGCAAATACTCACTTCTGTCCTGAGTCTAGCCTCCACTACTCTTTCCCATAACTTCATTGTGTGGCTCATCAACTTTATTCCTCTATAGTTGCCACAGCTCTGCACATCACCTTTGTTCTTAAAAATGGGCACCAGTACACTTTTCCTCCATTCCTCAGGCATCTTCTCACGCACTAGAATTCTATTGAACAAGCTGGTCAAAAACTCCACAGCCACCTCTCCTAGATGCTTCCATACCTCCACAGGAATGTCATCAGGACCAACTGCCTTTCCATTTTTCATTCTCTTTAATGCCTTTCTAACTTCCCCCTTACTAATCATTGCCACTTCCTGGTCCACCACACTTGCCTCTTCTACTCTCCCTTCTCTATCATTTTCCTCATTAATCAACTCCTCGAAGTATTCTTTCCATCTACCTAGCACACTGCTGGCACCAGTCAACATATTTCCATCTCTATCCTTAATCACCCTAACCTGCTGCACATCCTTCCCATCTCTATCCCTCTGTCTGGCCAGCCTGTATTGATCCTTTTCTCCTTCTTTAGTGTCCAACCTGCCATACATGTCATCATATGCCTCTTGTTTTGCCTTTGCCACCTCTACCTTTGCCCTGTGTCGCATCTCAATGTATTCCTTTCGCCTCTCCTCGGTCCTCTCAGTGTCCCACTTCTTCTTAGCTAACCGTTTTCCTTGTATGATTTCCTGTACTGTGAGGTTCCACCACCAAGTCTCCTTCTCTCCTTTCCTGCCAGAAGATACACCAAGTACTCTCCTGCCTGCTTCTCTGATCACCTTGGCTGCAGTGGTCCAGTCTTCTGGAAGCTCTTCCCGTCCACCGAGAGCCTTTATCACCTCTTCCCGAAAAGCTGCACAACACTCGTCCTGTCTCAGCTTCCACCACATGGTTCTCTTCTCTGCCTTTGTCTTCCTAATTTTCCTCCCCACCACCAGAGTCATTTTACACACCACCATCCTATGCTGTCTAGCCACTCTCTCCCCTACCACTACCTTACAGTTGGTAACCTCCTTCAGATTACATCGTCTGCACAAGATGTAATCCACCTGTGTGCTTCTACCTCCGCTCTTGTAGGTCACCCTATGTTCGTGCCTCTTCTGGAAAAAAGTGTTCACTACAGCCATTTGCATCCTTGTTGCAAAGTCTACCACCATCTGTCCCTCCAAGTTCCTTTCCTGGATACCGTACTTACCCATCACTTCTTCATCACCCTTATTACCTTCACCAACATGTCCATTACAATCTGCACCAATTACGACTCTCTCTCTGTCTGGGATGCTCAGAACTACATCATCTAGCTCCTTCCAGAATTTCTCTTTCACCTCTAGGTCACATCCTACCTGTGGGGCATAGCCACTAATCACATTACACATAACACCCTCAATTTCAAATTTCAGCCTCATCACTCGATCTGATACTCTCTTCACCTCCAAGACATTCTTAGCCAACTCTTCTTTTAAAATAACCCCGACTCCATTTCTCTTCCCATCTACACCATGGTAAAATAATTTAAAACCTCCCCCTAAACTTCTAGCCTTACTGCCTTTCCACCTGGTCTCCTGGACACACAATATATCAACCTTTCTCCTAATCATCATGTCAACCAACTCCCGAGATTTTCCTGTCATAGTCCCAACATTCAAAGTCCCCACATTCAGTTCTAGGCTCTGTGTTTTCCTCTTCTCTTTCTGCCGAAGAACCCGCTTTCCACCTCTTCTTCTTCTTTGACTTCGACTTCGACCCACAGTAGCTGAATTTCCAACAGCGCCCTGCAGGTTGACGGCGCCGGTGGCGGACGTTGTTGACCCGGGCCACGACCGATCCGGTATGGAATTCTTTGGATGAACGCTCATATTTGTTTGGCAAGGTTTTAAGCCGGATGCCCTTCCTGACGCAACCCTCTGCATTTATCCGGGCTTGGGACCGGCCTACAGTTTGCACTGACTTGTGCCCCCCATAGGGCTGCAAAGTTGAACTGTTATAATGCTTGAATTTAGTCAACTTGAATGTATAAATTCCCACGGTGTGTTCAAAATGCAGCTTGAAACCCTATAACTATAATCACACTTTGTTAAAAATGTGCTATTCTGTCTATTTAGTAGTCGGATGGAAATGAAACACTGTTGATGGAAGTTTGTTGTGTAAGATGGCATCTACGTCCATTTCTGCCCCACTGTTGCATAACTACGCTGTCTGAAACACTCATATCAAAACCAAATCGTAGGCAGAGCTGCATTGAATTGTGTTGTGTATATTAATGCGTATTATGTACATATTAGTGTTACCTTCTGTTGTGATAAGCGGCACATACCTGATTGCTCAGTGAAGTTGCGGTTGACGATGTGTCGGCTGGATGCGCCACATGCAGAGATCCGCGTCACTAATTGACTCGTTGAATTCAGCTGTGATTGGTGGTAATTGGTGATGAAGTGCTGCCTCCACGATTGAAAATACAAGACATTCGTTGTCTTTGTAGGAGCTTGTGTGTGAGTTGCAGTATGAAGTAGATGGGGACCTCAAAGTGCAGCCAATCCTAGTTCTATCCCTTGTCGTCATAGTAGCAGAATCCATGCTTGCCTGTTTAAGGGGGCGGGATGGGGGCTGGCTCACAGAGACAGGGCCGCCTCCTCAAAATTGGACAATTTCAGCAAGACTAAAAAAACGATGTTTTGATAAATGCATATGACGAGACACCTGGGAGTTCTATGCGCCCTTAAAAGTAAAAAGTAGGCCCCTCTTGACAGTTTTACTAATTCTGCTCTTTTTTGTGCATTCTTTCTCCAGAATCATGCCGTGGATGAAGTGGAGGATGACGCTGGACTCCCTGTGTGGACGGACGAGGAGGCTGCACTGCTTCTTCTGGATCATCCTGCTGTTCGCTGCCGGAAGTCTGTTTCTCTTCATCCAAAAGCTAGACCAGTCAGAAATGGTGCCCCGACAAGGAGCTGGTGAGTTTTCCCCCACTTGACGGAAAAAAACGAAAAAAACAATGAAGTCTGATGGCTACTTGGCTTCCACGGCCCACAAATGTCACAGATTGTTAGTTCTGCTATTAAAACCTCTGATGTCAATCAGTGCCTCAGTCATCATTTGCTTGAGCAGAGAAAACTACATATAAACTACATACTACAAGTACATACAGATAATAATACTAATAATACTATACTAATAATACTAATAAAATCTACATATGGATAATACTATTAATCCCACAAACAACAAATATATGACTTAATACATAACTGCATTATTTCTCAATTAATAAAAATTATTCAATATATTACTCAATGCAACTTTATAGATTTTACATTCAAAATAAACAAACAAATAATAATACAAAAAGTATTTGATGTTTTTATGAATACACTAATGATACGAATGCATAACACTGTAATAATACGGACACAAAATAATTTTCAGCAAACTATTTTAATCTTAATACAGTAATTTATAAAATGTGGCCATCTACAAACGTATTTATATAAAATAATCAAGTAATTATTGGGGGGGGGGGGGGTGTCAATGGGTCCCTGCGGCCTACGCTGGGTGGCCAGTGGTCGGGGCGCCTCGGTGGGGCTGGCGAACGGCCCTGGGTCCCTCGGTGTGGGACGTGCCCCGTCCACCGGGCTGCTCTCGGGTGGACCCCTGGGCCAGATCCCGCCCCTCGATTGATTGGGTTGGGTCCTCAGCCTCCGTGGTGCAGGAACAGCAATTACAGGACACTTCTGTCAGTATTTGTGAATGCGAAACGGTGTCAATTCACTTGCATGTGTCCGCAGGCACACACCCCTGGGACTCTTTCGCTGGGTGTGGGGCCACTCACTTATTGCGACAAATCACTCATGAATATGCGAATTGCTTGTGTATCCCCTCACTCACACTCTCGTCCTAGACTTTTATGATTTAGTTGTACAGCCGGGTTCACGACCTTTGTTCTGCATGCTTCTTCTCCTGTCCTTGTCCTGTCCTTCCCTCACAGGGTGTAGCACTACAGTCCCATGCAACACTCATATTTCATTCATACTTTTGTCTTCGTTTCTCTCTGCCCTCTAGAAACTTTGTTCTGTTCGACTGATCGATTCGGATTAGTTAGTTATAGTCAGTTATAATACTAAGAAACCACAGCCGCAGCTTAAAAACTCCACTGTGACACAGTAAAACTGTTCCGGCATAAAAGGGATACAAATTCTGCTTGACCTAACAGCCGAACAGGACAGAAAAAACCCCCCAAAAAAACGTAAATAATAGTAATTGTAATATTTTTTTAACACATACATTTTATAGATATATATATTTAAATGAAATTATTTTAATGAGAAATCACATCTAAAGAAAGACAATTAGCTCCCACTTTTATTCAGTACTAAGAACAAGAAACCATACTTTTTCAGGAATAAAAAAAAAAAAAAAAAAAAAAGCTGAAAAAAATGACAAGTGCGGCGTTCTATAAAAATGGATCGATTTTAAAAAAGTAACAACACATTGTAATTACGACTTATTTATTTTTTGGTACCTTAAGCTTTTGTCTATTGAAATGAATGCACACAGATCTAAAATCACTTGGCACTGACAAGCAACCACATATCCATGCTGTAATATATACTCACACATACTGTATATGAGAGGGAGTCAGGCGTTTATTCGAAGTTGAGACAATGCACACACACGCACACACCCACACACACACAAAACAATGTGTTTGTATAGTCAGTTGGTTTTTTTCGACGTATGGTGTACTCAGCTGTAATATGGCCTGCTTACCAGATCTGTCGTTCTTTTTAACGTTCCATCCGGGTGTCTCTGAGGTGAGAGTTACCATGGCAATAGTGGGAGTTCATACATGTCAAGCCTTTGTGCTCATGCGGGGACGACAGGTGCAGCTAGTATTAGGACTTTGAAGCCACCATCATAGAAAAACAATATTGTGGCTTTGGAAATGTGGAACCACTGATCTCATGTTGATGATGTAGCTGACCAGAAAAAATGAACAACAAAAACAACTATTAAGTCTCATATGTCCATTCACAGCAAATAGATGTGGAAGCTGATCTACTAACCTGGCGCATCCAGGATTATATTTGCAAAACAGGCGTTATTGCCGCACGGTTCTTTTTGCGTGGTCTGGGAGGAATATATGTAAATATATCAATTTTAACATGCGCAATGTTATTCATCAATCCTGAGATGAATTGCAACAGCTCATTTTGTGTCTTTGAATAACGCGTCTGAAAGGTGGGGCAAAGCACCAGTCAAACTAGTGCCAGGGTAGCGCAAGCAAAATGAGAGGCGGCAGGGCAAACTTGTCGTCTCATGTAAACATTTTTGAAATGCCAACAAAAATTATCGTAACATATTGTCTATTCAACAATAAAATTTGGGCGCTTCTGAATAATCTCAGGGCTGACCTGAATCCAGTCACAAGAAGGAGTCATGCCATATCACCGATGACACTACTCCTTTCAGCTGTGTATTTCTGTGCGTCTGGGTCATTTCAGCGCACTGTGACAATTGGTGCTGATCTCTCCCACAGCAGTTTTTCAGGTTTGCAATCTCTCATGTTTCAAATACATTGTTATCCAGGATTGACAGGCACATCCAATTGCAACACACTCGGGGAGAGTTAAATAATAAAAATAAAATGGCAGTCTCCACAACTTTTACACCTGTCAATGACTCACTTTTATATTAGTTAAAGACACTAAATCTTTTCTTTGGTTTAAAAATAGCCTCTGAAAACACAGTTACAGTATATTATATTATTCAAGGCCATTTTAAATGAGTTTGACATACCGCCAAAAGCATATGACTAGCCATGACATCTGCGAGCCAGAGGCTGAGCTGCAGTGTATTTGTTTACACAGCAAACTAGTGACTAGAGCGCGAGGTACTTACACTTCATGTCGCTTACCTAAGATATGCCACGTGGGAACTTAGTGTGCCTCTAAATAAGAACACATTTTTTTTTACATGATTTCCGCGACCCACTCAAAATGGGTCCGCGACCCACTTTTGGGTCCCGACCAGCTAGTTGAGAATCACTGTGTTTGGGTCAGTGAACACGCAATCCAGCACCCGCTGTTTGGGGTCTTAGAAAATCAGGTCCATATTGTAAACATTTGTAACCGCTTAAATACATGCATAATGTAGGCTGATCTATTTCCAATTACACAATGTAAACAATTGTCCATTTACAATATAAAGTGACAGGTTTTAAGCATCTGTCTGTCCATTTACATACACAGGTAATGTAATCCTTCTATTCACATAACGTGTCATCCCATACACATATACACATAATGCCAACATTTTGTACATTCTCATCCACACATTACAAACAGATGTCTGTCTATTCACAAACTGGACCACATTCACATTATTTTCCAATGGGTATCCTAGACATACACTACTGTATGTCTACTCTATCTGATCGTTTTTATCCGTCCTCCCGTCTC